>NC_080715.1:30601854-30774354 GCF_019097595.1 Hemibagrus wyckioides | reverse complement strand
GACAAACAGGTAGGCAGACACAGAAATGCACACAGACAGATGAGCAGACAGACAATCAGGCAGGCAGACAGGCAAACATTTAGGAAGACAGACAGATAGACATGCACACAGACAGACAGACAGACAGACAGATAGATAGATAGATAGATAGATAGATAGATAGATAGATAGATAGATAGATAGATAGATAGATAGATAGATAGATAGATAGATAGATAGATAGATAGATAGATAATACATTTGACCAAACTTAGCTACTCGGAATTTCCAACCTCTAGAAGAAAACGTTCCCCTCTGCACAGCCTCCTCAACTCTGAGTTCAGCGAGTGGCATCATATATGCTCACAGTTCTTCTTTATTTATTTTTAAATGATTTCTTCTGTAAATATTATTATTGTAACTACCTTAAACCAATCACTGATAAACACTAACCTCCGGGAACAGCAGAAACAAACACAAAATCAAGCCCCAGATTCCATTCGCTTGTCGCGTGTGTGGGAGTACAGCTATCAGAAATAGTCATTACATCATGTGTCTTCTCTGGTAGGAGTTTAAAAGAAAAATCTTTTTACAAAAGGCAAATATACTTAACTCCTCACAGTTCACTGCACTTTCTAACACTGAAGTTGGAAACATGAACATGTGGCTGTTTTAATGCTCAGTAATAGATATAGGTATCTAACGTTAGGCAACTTGTAGCTGAGCTAGAATGGTCTCTGAGGAGATTGTGAAGATTTAGCTGAACCGTGACCTGGATCATCTGCATGGGAAAGTGATTTGCTGTATTCAATTATTTTATGTATATTATGAATTTCACAGAATCGACCAGTGCGATTTTTGTTTTCTTTGCTTTTTTTTCAAATATTAATCTCTGTCGTGCAGCCACTAATTCATTTTCTATTGTCAACATCAGACGGCATTACAAATCGAATAATCTGTGAGATTTTGAAGAACAGTGAGGACGGGATAAGCTGTAAACTGATGCACGCCAGCTCCTGTGCTTTTTATGACATTTATGAAAACCAGACTTAAATAAAAACTAAAAAAAATTGACACAAAAGACATAATTGGCAAAAATTCAGCACTGCTTATGCTTCTATTTATACTTACTTACTTTAAATAATGTATTAAATTTGGACTAAACCATTTTCATTAGAAATATCCACTGCCTAGGGTAAGGGTTAGTGCAAAAAAAAAAAAAACAAACTCCAAAAAAACCTTAATATCAGGCTCACAAAGTGAAGTAAAGCTCTCTTGATGCAGCGCAGAGGCACTTTTAAAACGGGAAATTAGAGGTAGGAGGAACGCGTACCCCTCGGTTACTCAGTGGAACCTTCCTCGTGAGAGATGAGTCTGCACTTCTGCATGTCTGCAGCAGGACAATGACAGGAGGCTGATTAAGTGTGAGGGCCTTCAGAGACTCCCTCGTGTCACTCTGAACCCGTGCCAGGTGCCGAATCGTTCTGCTTGGATCGTACGAGGGACAAAAAACCCAACCGATGAGGTGACGCTGCAATTTTCCTCTTCCCTTGATATCGGGGTTTGAGCGGGATCTTTGCTTGGGGCAGCGAAGGCAGCGAAGTTAGTGAGGCAGCTGGTCACCGTCAGCACACGGGGAAAAAAACTCTAAACCCTGACCAACTGTTAATTAATGCTTTTACACACACACACACACACTGTGAGACAAACCTCTGATGCCAGAATGCTCTGCTTTTGGGCTTTGCTTGAAATAGCCTATTTTCAAACAAATCAGAGATTATTTATATAATCTGAGCTGAGCCGAGCATGAAGACTTATGTGGGAAGAAGCATGGGGATGCGCTGTGGGGAAAGAGAAGATTAATAAGCCACTTTACAAGGAAAAAAAAACTGAGCTGGACCAAAAGGACATGCTAGCTCTGGAGGATTTGTGCGACTCGGCCACGGCGATGACAATAAACTCTCTGTAGTTACATTAGCAGTGAACAGTGCAGCAGATCTGCTATAACGACTGATCTGCTATAACGAGAGCAGCAGATCTGCTATAACGACTGTAGGGTATTTAGCACAGACAGATAGACATAAATATAGACAGGCAGACAGATAGGCAAACAGACAGGTAGGCATATAGACAGGCAGACGGGTAGATAGACAGGCAGATAGACATAGAGGCAGACAGAAAGACAGGCAGATAGACAGACAGGCAGACAGATAGAAAGGCAAACAGACAGACAGGCAGGTATATAGACAGGCAGATAGGCAGGCAGATAGGCAAACAGGCAGGCAGATAGGCAGGCAGATAGAAAGGTAGATAAACAGCCAAATAGACAGGCAGATAAACAGACAGGCAGATAAACAGACAGGCAGGCAGGCAGGCAGGCAGATAGACAGACAGGCAGGCAGATAGACAGACAGGCAGGCAGACAGACAGGCAGATGGGCAAACAGGCAGGCAGATAGACAAACAGGCAGGCAGACAGACAAACAGGCAGGCAGATAGACAGGCAGGCAGATAGACAGGCAGATAGGCAGGCAGGTAGACAAACAGGCAGGCAGATAGGCTGGCAAATAGACAGACAGGTAGGCAAATAGACATACAGGCAGACAGATAGACAGACAAACAGGCAGGGAGACTGACAGGCATCATTAATATACTAGAATGACTGTAAAAAATGAAACTAACTCCACACAGGACATAAAGCATCATCACTTAGCATCTCAAAATCACACTAAAGCCATAAGCAAAACTTTATATATATATATATATATATATATATATATATATATATATATATATATATATGTATATATATTCTTTTTACATATATTATATTATTGATTTAAGCAACAGCACACGAGCAAGAGCGCAGTTATACTGAATAAATGACACATTTCAGGCACAGTTTTCGAGTGCTTCCAGTGACACTGGCGTCCCTTCTTCCTTTCCATCTGCCTCAGATGAGCGCTCAAATTTTAAGTTAAACTTTTTTTAGCTGTAGTTTGTCTGCTGATGATGTCATGAACTCTACCGTAGGAGCTGTTTCGAACTAGGAAGTGGAGTGGAGTGACATGTCCCAGTGCGTTTACAGGAAATATCTGCTGTTAGAATAACAGATAAAACTTTCTTTGTTCTGTTGAATTTGATAGTGAGGATGAGACACAATTAGTGATGAGGAAGATGATGAGCAGCCCTACAGAGAAAGTGAGTGAGGATGATGATGATGAAGGTAAAGGCAGATGTACAGAGATGGTGTTAAATCCCCAGAGAGAAAGTGATGATGAGGACGAAGAAGAAGAAAAAGAAGATGATGATGATGGTGAGGAGGAGGAGGAGGAGAGGAGGAGGAATAAGGGACAGTGGAAAGAGTTAAATGAAAACTAAACTAAAATTAAACTATACACTGTTGTCTTGAGGCAAAACATTTTTTAATTAAATATTATTTGAATATTTGCAAATTAGTAAGTAGCCCAAGTTGGATTATTATTTATTCATCAATAGGAAATCAGAGGAATTACTAATCATTTGCTTTAAATGATTTGACGCTTTTGAATGACTTTTTCAGCGTTCAGCATTAAAACAGTTATCTTATGCTATTATTATTATTATTATTATTATTATTATTATTATTATTATTATTATTATTATTATTATTATTATTGGTCCACTGGCAGGATCCTGTGCTCTCACCACCAGAGCCTGAGGTTCAATTCCCAGGCAAACCCAGCCACTGAGGGGTTAAGTCTCAGTCCCAAGTATCATATGTGTCATATAAAATCTGTGCTAAATCAAAATATGTGCACGGACTGTGGTGACCCTGAACAGGGAGCAGCCCAAGGACAATAACATTCTTCTTCTTCTTCTTTTTGGTGGAATTTTACTCCTATCAAAAAATGTCCTTCAAAACCATATACCTGGCCACTCTGATGCCGGATTTTGTAGTGAAAAAAAAAAAATTCCAGTTTTGTGGTACAAAAAAATTCCAGCACTTCAGCCAGTACTGATGAAGATACTGATACTGTAGAGCTGCTATTTTACATGTATGAGGCTATACCTCACTATCTCAGACTTGTGTAAAAAATATAGAAAGCTTCATTTCTTCTCCTGAAATCCTTGTGCTGAGACAAGTGCTTTAGTGAAAGGTGAAGTCTTTTCACGCCAGCGCTATCTTAAACTTGATTTCCAATAGTGAAAATGGACTGCCTTTCCTCCACTCTCTGTGGTCATGCATCGCTGAGCTAATGGTTAACTGCCCTGCTCTGTGCGGCAAAAAAACCCCTGATATGAGCAGGGACCCATTCCTTTAATCAGTGCATTATTCACCCTAATCGTGGAGTAGTGAGGCTCGCTAAAGGCTGGTGGGGTAAATAGCCTACTTATCAATGCTGGAAAAAAAGGCGAGAGGCACACGGGCTACTCAAAAGCATTTTTTTCCGAGGCCACTCCTGAGACATGGTTATGAAAAGACTGTATTCGAATTAAAATACTCCAACGAGTGAAACTTAACTACAGTTCACTTCAGTGCGATGATGATTCAAGACTTTCAGAATACAAAATTCAATGTTTGTGTAGCACTTTTAACAACAGCCATTGTCACTCAATTGAGGACATACATTATACAATTTAAAGCGACAATTTAGTGTCTATAATAAACTCGGAAACATGGTTGATGTTGTAGAAAGGACATTATTTAGTTATATTTACATTATTTACTGTCCAGTGTCACCCAAATGAGGATGAGGTTCCCTTCTGAGCCTAGTTCCTCTCAAGGTTTCTTCCTCATATCATCTCAGGGAGTTTTTCCTCACCACCACCGCCTCAGGCTTCTCATTAGGGATAAAATAGTGACTTTAATTTAAAGACCTCGCGAGGTCACGTAGATTTGTACACTCCTTTTGAGTGCTTCCAGTGACACTGGCGTCCCTTATTCTTTTCCATGTGCCTCAGATGAGCGTTCAAAATTTTAAGTTAAACTTTATTTTATCAGTCTCCTGATGATGTCACAAACATTTCAAACTAGGAAGTGGAGTGACACGTCCCAGTGCGTTTACAGGAAATATTCCCGCTCAGGGAAATCTGCTCGACCAATCAGATTAGCGGACCGAGATCTAACTGCTGTTAGAATATCAGATAAAACCTTCTTTGTTCTTTTGAACTTGATAGTGAGGATGAGACACATTTAGTGATGAAGAAGATGACGAACAGCCCTACATGGAGAAAGTGAGAATGAGGATGATGATGAAGGTAAAGGCAGATGTACAGAGATGGTGTTAAATCCACAGAGAGAAAGTGAGGAGGAAGAAGATGAAGATGATGATAATGATAATAAATGGTAAGGAGGAGGAGGAGTAGAAGAGGAGGAATAAGGGACAGTGGAAGGAGTTAAATGAAAACTAAACTAAAATTAAACTATATACTGTTGCCTTGAGGCAAAACATTTTTTAGTTAAATATTATTTGAATATTTGCAAATTAGTAAGTAGCCTGAGAAGGATTATTATTTATTCATCAATAGGAAATCAAAGGAATTACTTATCATTTACTTTAAATTATACATTTAGTGATGAGGAAGAAGACGAGCAGCCCTACATGGGGCCCATCATTTTCTATCGATATTTGAGTACTATATGGTCCAAAAGTGCATTAGTGTAGCCAGGAAATTCGTTCCAGTTTCAGCATGAAGTGTTCACTGACTGAGTGCGAAACTGTTTGCATCAGTCTCCACGGTTTCATCCACAGTAATCTCACGTGGGATCATCCTCAGAAACTGCTGAGACTCCAACCAACCAGAAGTAGGGTAATCATCAATACAAAAGAGACTCTGTGACCGAGAATGAAAATAGCTTCTTCAGTGTATTTATTTATTCAGTGTACAGATAATTATCTGTCTAATGAGACTTGAAAACCAAAGCAGGCTCGCAAACAGACTCTGGCTCATTTTACCATCACTTCCTGAGTCATGTATATTCATACTAATGTCTCCGGTGCTAGTTGCAGATCTTCCAAACTTCCAAAGTTATTTTTTTTCCGACACAAAGAGACTGGTTTCAGTGTTCATATCAGTGTTGACAATTGAGGCCAGAAGAGTGTGTGTGTGTGTGTGCCCTTGAGCTTTTCTCTTGTACAACAAGCAAGCCATAGATTAGTGATGTGTGAGTGGCTTGTTCTATATTATGGATTACTTACATACTTGTGTGTTTGCTTTGCATGTGTCGTTCAATGTCTATGTGTGTGTGTGTGTGTGTGAGTGTGTGTGTGAGTGAGTACTGTATTGTGTCTAATTTCACTGTGGCTGAGTCACTTGACTATGTTTCTAGAGAGGATTGACATTACAGACCCTGTCTGTGCTTTTGCCCTGCCAATCCACACAGAGCATCAAAGCTTACACACACACACACACACACTCTCTCTCTCTCTCTCTCTCTCTCTCTCTCTCTCTCTCTCTCTCTCTTTCAGAAACACACACACACACACAAAGAACTACACCATGGCAAGCGAATGTGTAACGGTTATTTTAAGTAACAATACCAGCAGCATTTTTTTAAAATTGGTGTTTAATCATTTTTTTGAAGGACCCTGTGTTTCCCAATCTTGTGAATCGACGCATTCCTGTTTCCACCTCAAACACAGCAAATTCAGATCATTAAGTAATTACCAGGCCCTTGCTGAGCTGAATCAGCTGTGTTAGAGTTGAGAAAACACCGAACTATGCAATTTTGGCAAATGTTCAAAAAGAACAAATTTTATAGCAAACAATTCATTTTGAAACAAAACACAGATTGATTTTTTTTTATAGATTTTACACAGCAACAATCATTTAGCAGGACTTATAAATCCAAACCGCGGTGGGAAAAACATACAGGGTGGATTAGTTGGGGTGCTTTGTTTCAAAATTAAAGGGTTATTTAGTAACGATCCAACAGGCTAGGTTAGCTAACTAGCTTTTCACAAAAATTTCAACAAACTTCAAAGACGTTTATCAAACGGAGTCTGACCATTTCAGCTAAAAGTGTACTAATGAGTTAAAGATGACTAGCTAGATTTATTGAGAAATATCTTTTCTCTTTCACATATGAAATAATGTGTCTTTTTTTTAAACAAAAGGATGTTGACATGACATGACTGCACTTTCTGCACTTTAAAAGTATGATTTCTGCATTAAATCAACTTAATATACATATATACAAGCAGGGATTGCTTACAGAGAGATATGTTCGAGGCTTGACAGAGGTCAGGACTGTTAGAACAGATTAGGAAACAACAGGGACAAAAGAGAAACCACAAAAGCGAAATCTCCTTCCTGTGATATATTTCATATATGTGTGTCACGCTAGTCTTCGTCCATTTCTTAGCGAGAAGTAAACACTGTCAGTCTTTGTTATACAAAATGAGTTTTTGCCCTCCAGACCATACGACATATTTGCAGATGTGAAAGATTGGGAAGGAATGGGCAGGATTAGGGTTTTGTAAATGAACTTTACATAATTAATTTGTGCGAATAAAATCTAGTTTTATATGAGGTTTATGTTCATATTTCACAAGGTAGATCTCGCCCTCTCTTCTTCGTCCCTCTCATTCTGCTCTTCCTTCCCTTGAGTATATCTGGAAAACCGGATAACATTTAGGTGCTTTTTAATGGAGTCTGACTCAGCAGCAGCTCCAGTATGAAACATCTGTCTCTCCTCAGCACGGCAATGCAGCCTCTCTTTAGTGGAAGGAAAAAAAACCTCCAAAAAACAAAAGGATACTCACAGCACACAGATACAAAAGGCCATTCTGGAGTTGATGGACAATTTGAGAATGGTGTTCAATCATGAGGTGAGAGAGAGAGAGAGAGAGAGAGAGAGAAAGAGACAGAGAGAGACACTTCAGTCCCACCTATACAGCTGAGCTTTAAAATGTCACATTTACATTTATTCATTCGGTAAACGCTTTTATCCAAGCGACTTACAAGTGAAGCTGAATCAAATCAAATCAAAGCATCTAGCTGAGTGCCTGACGGATAACAGCACCGCTTTAGGGCCCAACACTGGCTCTCTGGCAATCTTGGGATTTAAACTAAAAAAAATTCCGGCACTAGCACATGACCTTAACCAAACCCACGCACAACATTTTACCAAAGAGAAAAAAGAACCAGTAACCCAAAGGCATCGTCAAATCAAATCGGTTTTAGTGACTAAGACACAAGCCACAACTTATTCTGATGAATTCTACAATACAACAGATCCCATACTGATAACATCTGACTACATGAATCAAAGGATGCAATGAGTGTAACACTACAGGAAGTGGTCAGTGATCAAAGGCAGGCCAACTGTATGCTATATATCACCCATTAATGTTACGTTAGAATCTGAATAAAACCAAATATATACAGAATAAAGGTCACAAACATTTGAGACAATTTCCATTCTATCTGTTTTCTGTAGCGCTTATCCAACAAAGGGGTTGCAGAGAACGTGGATTCTGTCCCAAAGGACTTGGGGCATGAGGCGGGACACACCCTGGATGGGGTGCAGTCCATTGCAGGGCACACTCTCACACACCCATTCACACACTATGAACAAACTGGGATGACGATCAACCTACAGCGCATGTGTTTGGACTGGGGGAGAAAACCAGAGTACCCGACTCCGACTAGCAGAATCGACTAGTGCTAACCACTAAGGCACTGTGCCTCCCTTATTTCAATAACAATCCTTTTAACATTGATAGAAATCTTGTGAAATGACTGAAGTTGGAGAAGCAAGACATGTCCAAAACCTTCTTCTTTACCTGTGGCTTTACCTTGTATTCATAGCACACAAACAACGCCAACTCCCTGCCATGGTCCAGCATATTAATGGCCTTGCCATCGTCTGAAATGGGTGCTTCTGAAGAACTTAGTGGAAATGATTTGCTTGGTCTTGCAGGACATCTTCTGCTCTGCATTTCCACAGAGGAAACATGAGAACATTGTGAACTTCTCTTCTCCTCTTATGATTACCTACCATATGAAACCTGCTGCTATTTCAGCTCACACACTCTGGAGTAAGAAAAACAGTATTATTATTCACCTCTGTGCCCTTCACGTGTCCCCAGAACCCTCCCTCAGAAATGGATATGTTACTATGGATTATGCCATTTCTCTTAAGTGCAGCATCGAGCTGATCTAGAGTGATGCTGTTTCTGAAGTTTGGTTGGGATATTAGTGTTAAATGTTGTGCATCTTATTCTTGGGGTGGCATGGTGGTGCAGCGTCTACAGTTTCCTCACAGCTCCAAGGTCTCCAGTTTGATCCTGAGCTCAGGTTACTGCCTGTATGGAGTTTTTCATGTTCACTATGTGTCTATATGGGTCTCCTCTAGGTTCTTGGGTTTCCTCTCAACTCTCAAAAACCTACTATACTTGACAAGTCTAAATTTTCCCTCAGTGTTAAAGAATGTGTGTGAATGTGTGCAGACACAGCACCTCTGGGAGTGGAAGTTTGATTCCTACCTATGCTTTGTGTGTGTGGAGTTTGTGTGTTCTCCTCATACTTTGAAGGTTTCCTCTGGCTACTCTGGTTTCCTCCCCCAGTCCAAAGACATGTGTTGTAGGCATGTCTACATTGTTTGTAGTGTGAGAATGGGTGTGTAAAGGTGTGTGTGATTGTGCCATGTGAAGGGTTGGTGCCCTGTCTAGAGCGTTCCATGCCCTGTTCCCCGAATCCTCTGGGATAGACTCCAGGTTCCCTGTGTAGAATAAGTGCTAAAGAAAATGTAATGGTTGGATAGTATTCATTCTCCATCTATTTAGCTTGCATCTAAAGCTTTCTCCTGTCCTGTCTTGACATTTTCCCTCTCCAGAAATTGTACAGGACACTTTCAACTGTCTGGAATTCCTAAGCATGTCTGGAGACTATCTCTATCCAGGCATCCAAGACAAGTTTGACTACAATTTCCTAGAATTTGTTGCACCAAAACTCCTCTTCCAGACTTAAAATTGCTTCATTAATGTCACCCTGGATGATGCCTGCCTCTTAGAGCTTTGGCTTCTCCTTGTTATGCAGCGAAACAGCATCTTCTTCTACAAGTACACTATATTGCCAAAAGTATTCGCTCACCCATCCAAATAATCAGAATCAGGTGTTCCAATCACTTCCATGGCCACAGGTGTATAAAATCAAGCACCTAGGCATGCAGACTGTTTTTACAAACATTTGTGAAAGAATGGGTCGCTCTCAGGAGCTCAGTGAATTCCAGCGTGGAACTGTGATAGGATGCCACCTGTGCAACAAATCCAGTCGTGAAATTTCCTCGCTCCTAAATATTCCACAGTCAACTGTCAGCTGTATTATAAGAACGTGGAAGTGTTTGGGAACGACAGCAACTCAGCCACGAAGTGGTAGGCCACGTAAACTGACGGAGCGGGGTCAGCGGATGCTGAGGCGCATAGTGCGAAGAGGTCGCCAACTTTCTGCAGAGTCAATTGCTACAGACCTCCAAACTTCATGTGGCCTTCAGATTAGCTCAAGAACAGTGCGCAGAGAGCTTCATGGAATGGGTTTCCATGGCCGAGCAGCTGCATCCAAGCCATACATCACCAAGTGCAATGCAAAGCGTTGGATGCAGTGGTGTAAAGCACGCCGCCACTGGACTCTAGAGCAGTGGAGACGCGTTCTCTGGAGTGACGAATCGCGCTTCTCCATCTGGCAATCTGATGGACGAGCCTGGGTTTGGCGGTTGCCAGGAGAACGGTACTTGTCTGACTGCATTGTGCCAAGTGTAAAGTTTGGTGGAGGGGGGATTATGGTGTGGGGTTGTTTTTCAGGAGCTGGGCTTGGCCCCTTAGTTCCAGTGAAAGGAACTCTGAATGCTCCAGCATACCAAGACATTTTGGACAATTCCATGCTCCCAACTTTGTGGGAACAGTTTGGAGCTGGCTCCTTCCTCTTCCAACATGACTGTGCACCAGTGCACAAAGCAAGGTCCATAAAGACATGGATGACAGAGTCTGGTGTGGATGAACTTGACTGTCCTGACCTCAACCCGATAGAACACCTTTGGGATGAATTAGAGCGGAGACTGAGAGCCAGGCCTTCTCGTCCAACATCAGTGTGTGACCTCACAAATGCGCTTCTGGAAGAATGGTTAAAAATTCCCATAAACACACTCCTAAACCTTGTGGACAGCCTTCCCAGAAGAGTTGAAGCTGTTATAGCTGCAAAGGGTGGACCGACATCATATTGAACCCTATGGATTAGGAATGGGATGTCACTTAAGTTCATATGCGAGTCAAGGCAGGTGAGCGAATACTTTTGGCAATATAGTGTATGTGGTATGTTTCCTTAAAGACTTGTACCTAACTCTATTAGTTTCGGCTTTATCTAAAACACCCTTCACTTCACTGTTTACTGGTCACTCTCTTGCCTCTGTAGTCCTCACTCTGTACAAGCTATACACTATACACATATTATTGTGTGGCCTCAACAGACAGAGACATCCATATTTAGTCCAATAACTTTGCAGTCATTCATATAATCAATAATTGACACTCCCAAACCCTTTATATCATATCATATTATATTAAAGCTTTATATCAACTCCCTCTACATCTCACATCATCGTCACCTGTCACTCAGGTGTCACTGTTTCGTTCTAAAGACCACAGATTCTGTCATTTTCAATTGGAGAAACTCCTCAAGATTATCCAGTCCTTCCTCTGAGTCCTGCTTGTTATCCCCTTATCTGACAGGCCAGAGAGAAAATTTCTAAATGCTGTTGGTCCTTGCTCTTATATATTGGACAGTTGGAAAATACCATTTTCCAGCAATTCCTTGCATCACATCACATTATCATCCCTGGAGACAATCTCCTTCCACACCTACACCTCTGGTATTCACTCTATCTGGTCAGGATTAGCTTTTATCATGCAGCTCCTCACTTGGATCTTCTCACGATTTCGATATCTCTCCTGAGGTGACCTTCCTCATCCTTTGTGCAAGGATTTACCTTGTGCCCTGGAAGCTGTTCTTAACAGCAATATAACATTCTGTAACACTAAACAGATCAGAGAGATACCATCCTCTACAATGTTCTAACTTTTGGCCTAAATAGTATTTTATTGTCTCCCATTACTGCTTCTTTGTATACCTGGTCCCTGCTCTAGACCATGGCCTTCGCACTTGTCTCATGGCTACATCTCAATGCAAATTCAATACCTCTGAGTTCAATGAGCAGTTAGCACTAATTTGAAGGTTGCTCTGTGAAGTAGAAGCCATCCCAGGACTCCAGATCAGTTCTGAGAATAGACAGCTAGGCACGAAACTCGACCTACCTCATTTAACATCTCGTATTTACGTGTGAGATGGGAAAATTTATGCATTCCCATCTTTCTTTCCATTCCCCGTGCTCTGATAATTTCCCCCTCTGCTATTCCGCAATCAATCATCACACCACTATTAAGCAAAGGTGTGGTCTTCACTTGTTAAAGTCAGGACATGGCAAGGCAAGTTTAATTATATAGCTTACACACAAGACAGACAGATGCCACTGTAAGCTATTTCGCCGTGCAAAGAATTAAAGTCATTAAAATCAATTACAGATAAGAGGATGATGAAAGATATGATCAAAATAGTGATTGATGATACGCTAACGGCATAGTGCAGTTAAGGATATTTAATAACGCAGGTTAAAAGAAGCACTTTCAGGATTGACAAAAAACACTGCAATTAGCTGCTATGTTGCAAAACAAAAGTCAAATAGGCAAACTGCAGCTCCTTTGTATTTCCTGATGTACTTCATGTTCCAATGAAGGGTGTAACTGCAATCTGTGCTTGTTTAAAGTCAGACAGGAAGTACAGCCTGCCAGCTTCTCAACAGCACTTTTCACAAGATGAGAGTATCGAAGGCTGCTGTTGGAAGCGTGTGGTTAAAGTTCTACTGAAAAGATGAAATTAGGCTTGTTGTTTTACGCATGGCTTACAAGAAAAAAAAACATCCGGGGGAAAGTCACCACTCGAACAGCCAAGGAAAATATATAAAAGAAGACAAGGAGTATGCACATTCTGCAAAATATATTACTGGTAAAAACAACACATAATACAATAAAAGTACAGTAAATACCGAAATAATAATCTACCCCCTCACGCAATTCAGCTTTAAACAAGCTCTCAGGAATAAAGTATAAATGAGATGAGGCTGTTTTTAAATGCTAAAGTGTGGATCAATATTTTCAAGCTATAGACATGTAATCAAACACATTATAGTGTTCGAACATTAACAGCGTGCTTATTTCATTTACCACGATTCAGTCATTTTTTTTTCTGTTCTCTTTATTACATTAATTTAAATTTCCAATAAAATTATAAATGTTATTTTACAAGTAAACATGGATTTTTAAACACACACACACACACACACACACACACCCCAAATGTGTCACGTTTGAATTTTTTCTATTCCTTTGGTGGATTATTATTATTATTATTATTATTATTATTATTATTATTATATTTTTGTATGATTCATGTGAAGAATGAAGCAAAATAATCTGGAAATAAAAATAAAAATATTTCAAAAATTTAAAAAAAAATTCAGGATTTCAGGATGCACCTAAAATGCACTACAACCTTTACAGGTGAACTTAATTTGACCTTCTATACACTTTTGAATGCACATGTCCAACTGTTCAGTGTTTCAGTACTTTTTGCATAACTTGCTGTTCTCTAACAAGGTGCTTAACAGCAAAATTCACAACTGGTGTTTGATCCATGAATCGACCAATAAATTTTCTGGTTCAATTAGAATTGGTATTTAAACAGTCCTCTTCATCGTGCTGTTCACATTTTGACATCATGAGACCAAGACGACACCTAACAACTGATCAACAGTACCTCACCATTGCGAGGCTTCAAACAGGATGTTCTCAGAGGGAAGTGGCCACTGAGCTTAGAGTGTCACAGAGCGTCATCAGCAGGTTGCGACAGAGATACAGTTACAGACTGGAAGAGTCACAGAAAGGCATAGAAGTGGACGTCCTTTGGCCACATCCCACGTGGGTGGCCACTTCATTGTGAACAGTGCCCTGCGGAACCGGATGATGAATGCAACTCAACTCCAGGCACATTTAAGGGAGGTGAGAGGCACCCAAGAGTCACGTCAGATGATTTGCAACTGTTTACATGGTCTGCGTGCTAGATGACCTGCAATGACCACCAGGCACAGGCGTCATCATCTTGCATGGGCCAGGGAGCATTTACGCTGGACGAGGGACCAGTGGGCCTCAGTGCTGTTCTCTGATGAAAGATTCACGTTGAGCAGAAATGATGGCCATCAATGATGTTGGAGACGTCAAGGAGAGCATCAGCCACTGTTGTGGTGGTGTTACAGTCTGGGCAGGTGTGTCTACTCAGTACAGAACTGCCCTACATCTTGTGAACGGTACAGTGACAAGCCAATACTACCTGAATAACATCATTAATCCAGTCATTGTGCCCCTGCATGAACAACACAGGCATAATTTCATCTTCATGGACGACAATGCTCCAGCTCTTCGAGGTCGCATCATTAGGGAACGGCTGCTGGAGGCTGGGGTACCTCAAACGGAGTGGCCTGCACTTTCTCCAGACCTGAATCCTATAGAAAACCTATGGGATCAGCTGAGTCGCCATGTAGAGGCTCGTAACCCTGCACCCCAGAACCTCAATGACCTGAGGGCCGCCTTCAAGAAGAGTGGAATGCCATGCCTCAGCAGACAATAAGTCGACTCGTGAACAGCATGAGACGTCGTTGTCAAGCTGTAATTGATGGTCAAGGGCACATGACAAATTATTGAGACATTGACATTTTTTGTTGTGGTATACCCACCACTGTTGTTTGAGATGAGGAAATCACCACTGCATGCTTCTACTTAAATGCCCTACTTTCATGATATTATATCACTGTAGTGTGAACTTTTTACATTTTCCATAAATTTCACCCAAAAGCGAAATATCCATAAGTTTTGTGAGTAGTGTATATGTTTAATAGCCTTATGCTTGTTATCTCATAATGAAAAATATTAGATTACATTATTCAAAATATCGCTTCTTTTTTTTGAATGGATATTGTCATTGGAAATTTCCCATTGGGATGAATAAAGTATCTATCTATCTATCTATCTATCTATCTATCTATCTATCTATCTATCTGTCTGTCTGTCTGTCTGTCTGTCTGTCTGTCTGTCTGTCTGTCGATGTAGATGATGAAATTAGCAATTCATTTGAAATCTTTATCAATTTACACACCAATTACAGGCAGATTTTTCCCATTCTAGCTACTGGAAGATGGTATTGGTTTCCCTGCATATTACTGGAGTCCAGTTAGTTTGTATGCTGTTGTAAACATTGATCAGACCAGATCATTCTTCATTCAAGTTAGAGCAATTCTTTGGACTCAAAATACTCATAATAAAGTAATTTAAAAAACAAAATTGTTTGCAATGGAACGTTCTCTCTCTAAACAAAACATGATGTCATGTTTTTAGAAGCCTCACAGCTGGCAGAAAAGTGCGGACAAAACTAGACTTTGTCTACAAATGTAAGCAGGCTGTTGTGGTAGCTCTAAAATGACGGCCTACGTTAGCCATTTGTATGTTGTACATTTGTGCGGCATTTTTAACGTAATTTGACGTTCTATATGCATACACACCCAGTGACATCAAAGTGACACACCCGTTAAAGTGACATCAATTAACGGGATGTTTTTCTGTTGTCAGCAAAATAACAGACTTGAAAAGTCAGTAAAAAGTCAACTTTTGTACTAAAAGTTTAGAAGAAATAAGTGTAAATATCAAAACTATATTTTTGACCCAATGGATTATTTTCTCTCTACTGTTGTTCTGCTCATCTGTTTTGTTTATTTTTTTTTTGGATTTAATGAACCCTAGACATCTTCGCTTCTTCATTCTGTCATTATATTATCTACTTACCTTGCACATTTACACAACATTATTCACGACTTGCTTGTAAATTAGTTATTCAAACAATGAAGACATTATTAAAGCGAGACATTTAGCAGATTCATCAAGTCTTCTCTGCGTACTCTTCGTGCACACACGCGGGTGTTGGCCTCAAATCACTTTACCTTTATATTACACTGCCAATCACGAATCAAGTAATTACATTCACTCTGGCGGTGCAACGATTTCTCTACACTCGAGCGCTCCTGAATGTGTGATTACCGGGGCATCTATCTGTCTTTAACCAGACTCACGTATATTGTAGCTGGTAATTAATTACAATAGTAAATAAGGCAGTAGGAAGTGGCTATGGTGCTAATTCACGCTGTTGTTTCCCTCAGAAAGGACATGTGTTTAATTATGTGATTATTATGAGTGACACTCTACTGAAAACGCTCCAAGTAATTTCATTCTATATGACTTCAGAGATCCATACAGCTAGCATAAACAAGTTTATTGATATTTTTATCGGGCAACTTTTACTGCTGTCCCTTGGCCAGGTGTGTGTGTGTGTATTAATGCCAAGTAAATTTAACAAAAAATCAATCTGAAGATTTGCATCTGGTGTCTGTTGCTCATATCAGGCAAGATGGAGACTAAAGGTCAGTGGCAGCTAAAGGAAAGCTAAGAAGAAAAAAAAGTTTCAGAGACCTATACATAATACTGCAGGTGGCAATATGAGATATGTAGAACAGCAGTGACGCAGAGGGGATAATGAGCAGAAGGAGGGGATAACACCAGCTAATGATGTTCACCTGAGGAAAAAAATTCTGGATATAAAATTAGTATTTCATGGAATCCTGAATGAGGAGCTAGTGCCAGGACACAACTTGCTGGAATGTTGAAGTTCTCTTATGTAAGAAATCAAATGTTACAGGAAAATAATCCATGATGAGGTGATGAAGTTGATTATTTTACTATTATGGCATATGGAACTTCCTTAAAAAGTTAGTTTCTGTTATAACTTAAATGTTATAGCAGCCACAATCAGTCATTGCTTCCCTAGTCTCTAATTTTTTTGTGTTCTTGGAGTGGGATGTGGTAGTTTAGTGGTTAAGATGTTGGGCTACTGATCAGAATGATGTGAGTTTGAGGCCCAGGTCCACAAATCTGCCACTAATGGGCCTCTGAGTAAGGCCCTAAACCCTCAGTTGTATAAAATGAGATAAATTGTAAGTTGCTCTGGATAAGGGTGTCAATGCCAGAAACGTAAATTAACTAAAAATATCACAGCTTTTTATGTTCCAGAGAAACCTAACGCATAAACTCCTCTGTCCTGAAGACTTTCTTTATTAAAGAAATTAAATTTCTTTCAGTACACATCCCTGTGTATGAGGTGCTTAGAAACTCGCAGGTTAATATAACAGTAGGAATTCATTTACAGCGGAACTACTGCCAGAGCTGCAGAAACTACATTCACACATTCATTTCATTAGCACTCGGGTTTAAATAACATTATTTACTTCATTAGTTTATGTACTTTAGAATGAATAAAACATTAGTAATGTTAACACGGTAATATAAATAAAATGACTAATTTGATGAACTCTTAAAACACACCACCACTGAAAGTTTACAGATAAATTACATAAAGTCAGTAAATAACACAGTGTGTTACTCTGATAGTTCACTGAAGCTTTTGTTATTTATAGTTTATTTATAGAGTGTAGGCAAAGGGCACAGGGTCAAAGCACAGGGTCAGAGTTAGAGTGCAGACTCATGGTCAGAGAGCAGGGTCAAGCTAAGAGCCCAGGGTCAGAATCAGAGTTAGGGTGCAGGGTCAGGGTCAGAGCCCAGAGTCAGGGTCAGAGCCAGGGTCAGGGTCAGAGTTAGGGTGCAGGGTCAGAGTGGAGGGTCAGAGCATAGGGTCAGGGCACAGGGTCAGGGTCAGAGTTAGGGTGCAGGGTTATAGCACATGGTCAGGGTAAGAGTGCTGGATCAGGGTCATAATACAGTACATGTTCAGGGCCAGAGTGCAGGATCAGGGTCAAAGCGGTCAGAGTCAGGGTCAGAGAACAGGGTCAAGGCTAGAGTGCAGAGTCAGGGTTAGGATCTGAGCACAGGGTCAATTTGTATGTATTACTTTCAGCTTGGTAAGGAAACTGTACAAGATATTACACACAACTCTGTGCCAGGTTACTCAGCTGCGGCAGAGCTGTTTGATTAAACAGCTCCACAATCTCAGAGATTCAGGTGAAACTCTTGGATCTTTTGCCTATAAAACAAACAGAAACCTTGGCAGTGGCTGAAAACACTGATTGTTTTCCCAGAAAAGACAAAAAAGATGAAGGATGGTATGGGCTTTAGAAACACCTGCTGAAATTCTGCTCTGGTCTCATTAACGTGTATTTAAGGAGCACATGGCTTTAGACAAGTGGGCCAAGTTAATTTACTTGTTTGGCTTGAATGAAATGGCCTTCAGTTCCATACGGTGCTCTTCAGCATTATGGATGGAGCTGTTCAATTACTCTGCAGTTCAGTTCACTCTCAGCCAAGGTTAATCCTCTGTTACCAGCTCGCTTCAAAATAGTTCCAAGAAACATTTTGTAAAATCCACAGCATCCTAAAGTAAATAATAAAGGTAAGCAAAGAAATCAATGAAATCTTTCATCACCGTCAATGCGGGTTAGTACTGACGTATGTTACTGAACTTTGATTTTTTAAGCATCTCATCTTTATTAGTACAGAGCTGTGCTTTTAAAGAATATTAAAAGAAATAAAGAGCAGCAAACAGAAATAAACCCAAAAAGTTAGTCAGCAGTCTCAGAGCATAGGGTCAGGTCACAGGGTCAGGGTCAGAGCCCAGGGTTAGGGTCAGAGTTAGGGTGCAGGGCAGCAAACAGAAATAAACCCAAAAAGGTAGTCAGCAGTCTCAGGTAGAGTTTTTGCAGGAAACTTTTTAAGTCTGTTACATAATTGTCGCTTTCTTTACTAATATACAAACATTGCTCTGAAACTTTTTTTTAAGAGAAAGTAAAGTTTATTTACATTATTAGACTTTCGCACTGCTGTATTTCCATTCCAAAGAAAAATATCACGTGTTGCTCGTCACTTATCACTTTCTCATCACTCTGGAGTATGAAAAAAACAGGATAAATTACGAGACACTTTCAAATAGAAAAGCAGACCAATCACAATGCAGCAAGCTGGAGCATATCAACGGGAACACCTGGCATTTGACGGAAAACAAACCAGCCAAAAAAAAAAGGGCTAGTTTAACGTCATAAAAAATATTTAGCTTATAATGCCATAGTTTGTAAGAGCAGCATACTTGAATAAGAAGATGATTGACAGGTTTATTCATTGTAGACAGATGCGCCCCTCCCCTGGCAAGGAACCAGCGAATGGAAGTAGAAGTGTATATATTCATAATATTCGTCTTGTTATTTATTTATTTTTTTCTGAGAATTCTCAAAAAAAATGATCTTTAATAACAAGAGAACTGAAATCTGTCTGTCTGTCTGTCTGTCTATCTATCTATCTATCTATCTATCTATCTATCTATCTATCTATCTATCTATCTAAAAAAATTATTTTGTAATAACATTTTTGTTTAAACTTTTTTTCATTTGTTGCTTTTCCTTCACTTTGCTACATGCTTATAGGCAGTATAGCAGGTAGAAATGTGAATAGAAGACTTGTACTTTAACTTAAGCAGCATGTCAGTACAGGAGATTTGTTTATTTATTTATTTATTTATTTATTTATTTATTTATTTATTTATTTAAAGTTACATACTTTATCTCTTTCAGTCCATACATCAGTACCCAGGAAAAGCAAGCAAGTTATTACTCTCCTCCATTCGAGTCTCATCCCGTCGGCTCTGCTTTATCAGCAGTGACACTCACCACAGTGATCAGTGACGATGAGAATGAAAGTGAATTACAGTTACACACACGCACACACACACACACACAAACACACACACACACAGAGCAGACTTACCAATAGGACAGGGCCCCTCAGACACCACCAGGATCTCGCTCTGCTGCTTGCAGGCGTCCCTCCGGAGCAAACACTCGTTGTTGTAGAACTTGTTGTTGGAGCCGCACACCGGCGCGTAGTCGTTGTTACACTGACGGACGGAGGAGAGAGGAAGAGCATAAGAAAGCTATACTTTAACAGCGTATTGATTCCATTTTATTGTTATGAGTGCCACACTGATTTTTTCCCCTTAGCTTTAGGTTTCTGTCAGAGGAAGAGGATTCGGTTTCTTTCAGGCTGTCGTGAATCTCTCCATGTATTGTCTGTATTATTTACATCACCACGTGTGTTTTGTATTGGATCAGGTTCTGTTTCCTCCCACGTCTTGTTGGTTGTTTCCCTTCCGTGTACTTATTCCTTGAACCAGTTTTAAGTGAGCTCTATCTGTCTGTCTGTCTGTCTGCCTGCCTGCCTGTCTGTCTGTCTGTCTGTCTATCTATCTATCTATCTATCTATCTATCTATCTATCTATCTATCTATCTATCTATCTATCTATCTATCTATCTCTCTGTCTCTCTGTCTGTCAATCTAAATGTCAAACCATGGTGTGGACTGAGTAAAAAACTTAGCTTATCAAAAACAATGATGCATTTTTAGTCATGTGACCCATCCAACTCACAACAAACAAGATCGTGGATGAAGGATGTCATTGTGCAATGTCAACTGCTGTCCAGTTCAGTGGTGCTGGGTAAAGACTAATATAAGTTTGTAGGACCTGTAGATTGCATGACGAGAGAAATAAACAGACACCTGACGGAAATGACGCAGACGCAATTTAGTTTTCAGACGTTTCAGAGTCAACAAGCAATTTTCAGAAAACGTTTAAAAAACGCTGGAGATTGTTTCAAAACGAAAACTCAGTTTTCAGATCTGTCTGGATTAATATGGACATAGTCACAGTGTGTCCAAACGACTCAATATAATCCTGGTGAAAACTGTTGTATTTTATTTCTCAGAACACACGCCAGGTCTCAGCAGAGCCAGCACAGATAAAAAAGATGTCTGTGTATCTATCTGTCTGTCTGCCTGTCTGTCTGTTGTTTATCTATCTATCTATCTATCTATCTATCTATCTATCTATCTATCTATCTATCTATCTATCTATCTATCCATCTATCTATCTATCTGTCTGCTGTGTCTATCTATCTATCTATCTATCTATCTATCTATCTATCTATCTATCTATCTATCTATCTATCTATCTATCTATCTATCTATCTATCTATCTAACTGTATCTATCTATCTGTCTGTCTGTCTGTCTGTCAGATAAAAAAAAAGAAAAAGATAAACTGTTTTGGAACACTCGTACTAGTCTAACGGAAATTTATGTCGGAAAAACGATTATGTGGCTACAAACTCCGTGTTATCCAACAGCCCTGTATAATGATGGAGTCTGCGGGGGAGTGGAGTCTTTCTTTTTAAAGCAAATGAACAAAAAAAAAAGTCTGGCCTACATCTCTCCGAGATGAACTCAGCTGTGTTAGCATTTCTTTTTTTAAAAGAAACACACATTTGGGTAAACAGCTAGCAGAAGAGAATACAGAGGTGTGTGTGTGTGTGTGTAGAATGTAAATGAAGGCAGTGAAGGAAGACCCAAATATATCCAGGCAGCTTTGAACTTCGGAAGTTTCTTGTAATGAAAGAGAGACTACGACGTCCTGAACACAGAGAAAACTGGTTCAGGACTGACATCAGACCCACGTCACGAAATTAAAACTAACTCACGAAATTAGAATGTATTTATTTTATAGGTGACCTGAGTAAGAGTAATGATTCCTGTAGAAGTGTGTGTGTGTGTGTGTGTTAGATGAAACACATCACGCTTCATTTCAGCTGCTCGCTTGCTGTTCCTCACATAAAGTGGGTGGCCTTCAGGAAACTGGAGCAGATCCACACCTCGGGCAGGTATTCTGGGAGAATATGATAATGCCACACACGGGTACACCTGGCTTCAGCGAGCGAGAGATCTGTCTCTGTCCTATGCCATGCACAAGGTGAGTGGGAGAGGTGAGCGTGATGTAGGGCAGCGCTGGCCTGACTGCTCTCCGGCTGGACGAGCCACTGTACTGGCCTTTATCCAGACGCCAAAGGAAAAGAGGAAAATCCGTGCCCATTGATTCTGAAGCCCACTTCGTACCCGCTGTTTATCAACTGGGAGGCGGTATAATGTAGAGCGAGAGAAGTCCGAGCCAAGGCTGGCAGCAGTGCAAGGGATCCGGTTGAATGGAGGATCGAGAGGTTTGGAAAAAAAAAAAAGACAAAACAAAGACGAATAAGGTGGGATATGTGTGTGGAAAGAGGGACGATCAAAAAAATAGCTGTGGAAGCAGAAGGATCTAGTAAAGAATCTTATTTTTAACAGAAACCTTTATCAGATACATTTTGAAGCTGCTCATTTCCATTAATATAAATTACAGCAAAATCTTCTATCTATCTCCTAAGGGAAAGTAAAAAAAATAAGAAAAGAGAGAGAGGGGATTAAAAAGAAACGGATATACCTAGACAGACAAAAAAAGGTGAGGAAGAGATGAAGCAGGAAGGTAGAGTAGAATGAACAATGCAGCAAGGCGATCGGCGAGAATAAAGCTGCAGTGATATTACAGGAAACGTTACGGAAAGAGAGGAGGAGGAGAAGAAGTTAGGAAGGACATGCAAAAATAGATGCAAAGGAAGTGATGGGAGAAGCGAGCGAGAGAGAGAGAGAGAGAGAGAGAGAGAGGGACAAAGAGAAAGAGAGGGACAGAGAGAGAGAGAGAGAGAGAGAGAGAGAGAGAGAGAGAATGAAAACCGTACAGACAGAAAAGAGAAAAAGAATAGAAGGAGGCAGAGATTGAGGTGCTGCCATCGTGTTGGCTTTCAAACCCATGAGTTTTCAATCAGGCTTCGCTTTTAAACCCGACATGATGCAACAGTGTGAAAGATGCCCTGCACCCCGGGGTGCGTAGAGGAGCGGCTGTTCATCGCTGAACCTGTGCAATTCAGCCTTTTTCCCCAACTCGGCAACCCCCCACCCCCACACCCAAAAAAACCTAAAGGCTATTAATATCGCCACTGTTGACAAAGCGTAGCTGTGAAATGTCCCCACCCCCTCTCTTGCTCTCTCTCTCTCTCTCTCTCTCTCTCTCTCTCTCTCTCTCTCTCTTTCTCTGCTCTCTCTCCAAAGCTATAGGAAGATAAGAGGACAATCTGAGATCTGTTTGCAGGTGAATACATCAATAGTCTCTCAATTATAAAGCCAGGAGATGGTGAGAGCAGATGCTACAGTCTGACTCACAGAGATGTATGGAGAGGGAGAAATCTAAAGGCGTACTGTAGTTACGACCTGCTTAGTGTCAGAGCAAACGTGAGAGGTGACACGTGTGGACAGATACGGAGAGGATCTGATTGCAGGGAGAACAGAAGCTTTAAATATAAGGTTAAATATAAAGCCAGTGGAACCTTCAACTCAGAGATGCAAAGGAAGTTAAAATGCATGTAATTATCCATAGAGCTCTATCTCTCTTTATCTCCTTCTCTCTCTCTCTCTCTCTCTCTCTCTCTCTCTCTCTTCATTTCTTC
Source organism: Hemibagrus wyckioides (assembly GCF_019097595.1). Taxonomy (NCBI): domain Eukaryota; kingdom Metazoa; phylum Chordata; class Actinopteri; order Siluriformes; family Bagridae; genus Hemibagrus; species Hemibagrus wyckioides. The sequence continues at coordinate 30,750,877 of NC_080715.1, read as the reverse complement.
CAAGAATGGAGGTATGAACTGATTTCCTCCCCAGTTTCAATGATCAGAAACAAATCATGTCTGTAATCAAAGTGTGATGCTTAAAGTGTGTCACTGCCCTGGTTGCCACCTTTTTTGCACAACCTGCCAATAAGCGCTCACTCATTCAAAAAAACGTCAAAAAAAATGACCGGATAATGAAAAATGTTCTGGTGAAATAAATAGTTTTGATATTTGTCCGGTCTGATGAATTCCTCAACTCATGTACCGCCTACAAACATGGCCGCACCAGACTTCCTCACTTATATATTGGCTTCCTTCCTACTGATCACACACACACACACACAGTGCAAGAGACTCTCACAAAATGCACTTCTCGCAGTATTAACCTAAACCAGTTCCATTGAAACCAGTATGTTGGTGCTGATGGGATCTACAAAATAACTACAGTGTTATATTTATCTGATTAAACCCTGCATAGTAGAATAATGCAGTGGTACACTGACCAGGCATAACATTATGACCATTAATGCCTAATATTGTGTTGGTCACTCTTTTGCTGCCAAAACAGCCCTGGCCCGTCATGCACTGTGTGTTCTGACACCTTTCTATCAGGACCAACATTAATTTCTTCAGCAATTTGAGCAACAGTAGCTCGCCTGTTAGATTGAATCACACGGGCCAGTCTTTACTCTCCATGTGCATCAGTGAGCCTTGACCGCCCATGTCCCAGTTCACCACTGTTCCTTCCTTGGACCACTTTTGATAGATACTGACCACTGCAGACCGGGAACACCCCACAAGAGCTGCAGTTTTAGAGATGCTCTGATCCAGTGGTCTAGCCATCACAATTTGGCCCTTCGTCAAACTCTCTCTAATCCTTAAGTTTGTCCATTGTTCCTGCTTCTAACACATCAACTCTGAGGACAAAATGTTCACTTGCTGCCTAATATATCCCACCCACTAACAGGTGCCATGATGAGGAGATCATCAGTGTTATTCACTTCACCTCTCAGAATGTTATGGCTGATCGGTGTATGTTACACTACAATGCACACGAATATGGAAATAACGAATTTAGTCAAATCGTTCTAGTATTTCATGTTGTCAGTGGCAGGGCGTGCATTTCAGACCTAGGCCTTCACTGGTGTCCTTCCTGAATTAATCCACCTCTATACCATCATTATGACCCCCTGACATTTTCTACTCAGCCCTCCTAAAATTCTGTGATTCTCGATAAACTGTACACAAATTGGTGATCGCCTCAGTTCCCTTTAAATTTCATATGAAAACGGCGGCAGACTTCGGCTCTTCCCCGTCTTCCAGCGTGTTCTTCAATCCACAGACCGTGGCGTTGCAGAGCGAGGATCAGAGGACAAATGTGTGTGTGTGTGCGTGTGTGTGTGTAATCAGGAAGACTCGTATTTGGCTTGTTCAGTACTCAAATGTTATACACATCTATGCAATACAGTGGAATGCTGCAATAAGTTTACCATTCTACCCTGTTAGTCAAACCTTTATTTTATTTATTTATTTTTTATTATTATATCCTCATTGGGGGCTGAGCCCCCCTTAAATGAAAATTCTAGAATCGCACCTGGACAACATGGCAATAGATACTAATCAACCATTAAATAACAAAGTAAAAAAGAAATTAGTCTACAGTATTTCATACCACACAAAGAATAGTCAATTTTATTACGGTTACTTTTCTCAAAAAAGACATTCTTGATGCTGTATGCAGCAAACTGCAATCTCCGGAGGACGCAGCATCCAAAATGAGACGCAGAGAATATATAAACAATGTATATGTATATGGTTGCTGCCTCTGACTACTCCAATTATCCAATCAAAGGACGGGAAATTGTTGACGTAATCGTATGCCTGCTAGATGGCCCCAGTGATGCCAACTCGAAATCTGATTGGTTAATGTAACAATTTCATTGCCACTTATTTTAAGCTACGGGCGCCTTCACTATTGATTCTGAAGGCCTTACGGCCGGGCAACACATGATGTCAGCCACTAGCTGAAATATGATTGGATAAATACTCTTATCATAAATACACACTACTGGAAGCAGCGCAACCAAGAGAAAAGCTATGAAATGTAGAGAATAGACTATTGTGAATAATTTAATACACATTCATGGAAAAATATATTAAATATATTAAAATGCAAGTCAGTGATTCAGATCACTGCTGTTTAGGCCAGCTGAGAAGGCCTTGTTGGCCCTGACGGTCCGCCACTGCATGTTGTAATATCACAATGAAATAAATATAACACAATTTCGCTGCATTTATTTACTTACTAGAAAGATGCAACATTACAAGAAGATTTCAAGCTTGAAATGAGTAAAAAATGGCTAGAAATTGGAACAAAAAAAGTAGATCAATATAAACAGATTCAAAACATGTTCACACATGTAGAACGTGTGTAGTTTTAGTCTCAGATTATAATGAGCAATTAAATGTATGAGTTGTTATTATAGAAAAGATTGCTATATTGAAGGTATTGATATTAAACCTGCAAGGTGCTGGAACTACCATCAGAGCACATGCTTTCTAGTATAAAGCGCCAGATATGTTTCTGTGTCTATGACTGTTAGTACCTAAAAGTAGTGTCATTTATTAAGGATGAATTATTTCACATTAAATCCTGAGAAATGACAGGTTCGCTGTGACGTCAATCTCGACCGCTATACTTAGAGCTGCTCTAATGTCTCAAAACACAAACCAGCACAAAACAATACTGTCACTGATACTCAGAGAGAGAGAGAGAGAGAGAGAGAGAGAAAGAGAGAGAGAGAGAGAAAATAGGGGAAAAGTGAGAGGAGGGGCAAGGAGATGGGGAATGGGGGAGGGGGAGAGAGAGTGAGAGAGAGAGAGAGAGAGAAAAAGGGAGAACAATCAGTCTTAATTTAATCTATAATAATAATAATAATAATAATAATAATAATAATAAACTAATAATAAACATTAGTGAAAGTCAGATCATGTCTTTTGACTAATGTACTGACATTTTTTTTTGTTCTTTGCAATATGTGTCTTTTTTGTGCACATCATCCTCATCATCATCCTGCACCTCTGTTTCCATGTGCAGTTTCAGTTGCATCCTGCAGGGGCTGCTGTGACTCTTGCTTGCAACAGGCTGCCTTTCTCCGGCTCACGTTTCCTCCTTCGCATGCACTCTTTACGTGAAGCCAGCCTAATGCACGAATGCGCTGTGTACCCGAGCGGTCCAGCTTTTACCACTTCGATGATCGTCCATCGAATGACATGCACTAGAGCTCACACTTGATTACAAAAAAGCACTTCCACAAAACCTGTGATTTAACTGTAATTTCAGAGATTAGAAAGAGCAGGTGGATAAAGGGGGAGGAGCCAGATGATGTAATGTAATGTAATGTAATGTAATGTAATGTGTGGGTGTGTTTCGGTGTAAGAAGACCTTCATAAGTATGTGACTATCCGTGCCTGCTTTCTCTTTTAGTCCATCCGTCAATTAATCTGTCCCTGCCTCCCGCTCAAGCATTAATCAATCCATCCATTAGGCCGCCTGCTCATCCGCCCAACACCACAAAATAGTCCACTTGTCCAAAGACATGAGCAGATCAGTGGATCCGTTCATGCTGAGTGAGTTGAGTCTGAATAATCTCTCTCTCTCTAGCGAAGAGACTTGAGCTTCACAAAGCAGTGAGCAGAGTGTGTACTGAGACAAGCAATTAGAGTCTGACACAGGGGAGAGTGTGGATGGAGTAAAAAAAAAAAAAATAAGTGTGTGTTAGCTGCTGTAAGGCATTAGTACCAGCGATTGGTTGCACAGATATCAGGTCAGCTAGAGGTCTGTGAGCTGTGGAGACAGTCGCAGAGGTGCTAATATAAAAGACCTTTATTCTCTAACAGCTGTGCGAATACCACATGAGCAAGGTGAGAAGGACGTGGTACATGTTGGTGTGTGTGTGAGTAAATAATTTTAAATGAAAAGGAAACGTATCCAAGCGAGTATGGTTAGCGGTTATGATTTGTTTAGCATGTGCACATGTATAGCCTCGCCCATGTGTGAAACGCTCCTTGTAAGCCGGTCAGTGAGTGTGAAATCCAATCGCGTTATATTTATAATGGCAAGATGTCTCGAGGGCTATCGCCAGAGTCCCATATGGTCCCCCGGCCTGTAGCCCACTAATGGAGCGTCTGAATGAAATGGAGAAACGAGGAATAAGAAAAAGCATCTTCCCCTCAGTATACGGCAGCTTGATAGGAAATGGGTATACCGAGTTAATTATGCATTGCGCAACATGATCCAATCCATTTGCATCATTAGACATTATGTACACCTTCCTTCACCCAAAATGCCTTTGTGAGAACTGACCCCTGGGTGCATTAAGATGGCTGAGGCAGCACAAGCTGAGAAACATGAGAGGCCACGCTGATGTGGAAAGTGCTCTGTGAGTGAGAGACTGTGATTGAAAACAGCTAAAGGAGAGACAAAGAGCATGGACACGGACACGCATGTACACGCAATTTAACCAGATGTGTGCAGGAGATGCAGCCGTTTGCACACAAGCCATCTGCATTTTTCCTGCCGGCATCCTTAAGTTTGTAGCTGCGCTATCCGGTGCGTATCAGTTAACAGCATGTGATTCTTATCAGGAAGATAAATCTGTCAAAGAGACCGTGCCTTCAGGAGAGCAAGGGCAGGCTAGGACATCTTTAGAGTGCTCTTCAAATTCCTAAACTTTGCCATTTACTGTCCACAGTGCACCACTTGTGGATTTCTTCCATCCTTTTGTTGGAAATTTAAAGGTCAGATCTACCAATGCAGAGGTGGCGGACAAAGGTGAGCGAAAGCGCTGAGCACTCCGGTCTACCTGAGGCAGCTGACAAAAGAAAGACGCCTAATCTGAAATTCCTTGTGGCTCACTTGGCTGTCAGCTAAGCCTGATGGACGTCTGGTACGCTGTTCCTGACATGTTAAAACCCCCAAAGGGGTAGCAAAAAAAAAAAAAAAAAAAAAAAAAACCAGGCCTCCTGCTTGATAATTAGCTCAGCACCAAAGGGACAGCCTGACTTTGGACAAGAGCACGGACAGAAAGGCCCTTCACAAGGACATAAGAATTATTCTTCATGTTCTTTCATGCATGATTTGTTCCGTCTTTTCATTCCCAAATGCTCTTTGCCTCATCAGTCACCTCTCAGAACCTGTCCCTTGAGGTCAGACGCCAGGCGGCTTTGACCGATTCTGAAACCGGAATTAAGGTGAGCCTTCTGGAGTGATAAATTCAACTTCACCCTTATCTGAGAAAGCAAGAGAACCACTCTATTTCCAGACATTAGAATTCAAGCCCAGCCTTCTCACAGATGCGCATTATCTATGACAGCTCTGAGAGAGAGGTGGGGTGAAAGAAGGTCACGCCGAGGGGGAAGAAAAAGAGAAAAGATCGGCTATGATCTGCCTAAGATGTGCGCAAATAACGGAAATCTGACGCGTGTCTCTCCACATGATATTTCTTTCCTTCCCTCAGACCCAGACACACCTGCCGATGTCCGGCTGAGTGACAGTCCGGTATTCCAAAGATGCCCTTGCTGGAGAAGTGTGTGCCGCCTGTTTCTGACAGGAGCGGAAGGGTGGAGGTTGGCGGAGGGATGGGAGAACCCTGGCTTCTGCCTCTCTCTTTAACTGCTTGGCAGTCTGCTCTTGATTAGAGTGAATCTCTGCTCAGCGAGGAGCTCCCGGGCCCTGTCAGGAGAGATGGCTCTTCAGTAATGGTGTCTGACAGGCTGAGGAGAGCCGCGCGGGGGTGACACATATGCTACTATCCGGGGGAAAGGCTCTCACCGGAGTTAGTGCTACAGCAACCCCCACTCCTGTTCTCATTTCCAAGGCAAATAGCTTTCCGGAGTTTCCTGCCTGTAAGCCGCACAGGTCCGGGTAAAGTCCGAGAGAAAAATATGATCCTTTAACACATCTGAGGTAGGGATGAATAACAGGTGGCTCTGCCATACCGGATTCTCATTCAGCTCACGCAGAAACTAGTCCACTTTCTAATCTGCGAGAAGTGCCTCCCTGATTTTAATTGCTGCATTTGTAATGCATCGGTGGAAGTTAACCTTTCGTGGACTATGCAGTGATATCCTGCAGGGACCTCTCGGCACAATTGTGGCCGTTCATCTTAAGCTACAGCTATTAGGAGGGGCGTTGAGGGGTGAAAAAATATACCGGCATAAATGTAGTACAAAAAAAAAACCCAAGGCAGCTAGAAAACATGCTGAGAAAGGGAAAGTAGTAGGCTAAGAAAGACAGGTGGATATGTTGTAGCTGAGGGATGTAAAGCCCAGACGTCTCAAAAGTGTCGGGATCTTGAAAAGACACAGCAGCTCCTTTCTCTACTTTGCAGATATCAGTGCAAAAAGTTATTACATAAAGAGGAGCTGCTTAAATGGCTACTGCTTTCAAGACAGTAATGGTACAGTCCCCAGGCACCCATTCAGCTGCGATGGCACCAGGGAATTGAGTGCTGGCTTCAAACCTGCTGGCTTGCACTGAAAGGCCATAATGCTCATAGATAAAGGAATCCCAAATACATGCAAATATATGGAAGGAGGGCTTCATAATGACGTAAGTGATCGTGGCATGGTTCTTTACAGAAGCTTGTTGGTTGTCTTTGATTTTGGGTTTAGAAGTCACGTAGTTCTCGTTAATGAAACCACATCTGTCGTAAACAGGAAGGCCTGTAGTATGTCACCCGGCATGACAGCAGCAGGAATAGTCGTATATCAAGCAGACAAGCAGACGGTGAAAAAAAAGAGTATGAATGGCAGCCAAGCAAAGAGAGTGGGTGAGAGAGTGCAAAAATTGATCAGTCATGCTAGACAGAGGGCAAAGACCACGCAACACAAAAGAGAAGTGACGGACGTGCAGTCAAGTCTTAGATCGAGGTACAAAGAGGCCGAACCGAGTCCAAGCGATGCACTACAGACGCAGTGCAACCATGAAGCAAAAGCAAAATGAGAGCAAGACAGACGAATGATGGAGCATGTTAAAAGCTGAGATGAGAGTCACAACAAAGGGAGTCATCACGATCGTACAAGCAACGACCCGGCAGGCAGTAACTAGGTGTGACAAAATGCCTCATCATCTCAGGCACATCCCACAAAACAGGACAGGACTGGAAATGGAGCAAAAGTGCAGCTGGATGCACCAACATATCCAAATCAATTAACGCTCCGTTTCTCTTCTATTGGAAACTTGTAAAGGCGCAGACTTGCCATGATGCAACACAACTTGATCAATACACTAACAGCTGCTGCACAATCTCGCTTCCCTGCCAGTCTCTTCTTCCCTTTTATCTTCCCATATCCAATTATGGGCCAACGTGCAGGCTTAGATCATACAGTATATTTCTGAATAGAATTTTGGCTCTTAATATGCACAAGATAATGTATAGGTGCTTGATCGTCTTCCTCATACTCCAATTAAAATATGCAGCCTCGCTCTAAAAGCAAATCTGTGTCGTATTGCTTCAATTAATAATGCTGAAAGGGTGTTTTGCTTCCAGGTTGTGACGGCTGTGCTAATTTGTACCTGTATCACAAAAACGAGGGTTATTAATACTGCAGGATTGTGGTCAAGGTAACAAAGAAATCACACAATCACAATGAAAAACCAGAGATGACCTTTACTGGACTTTACCTCTCTCTCTCTCTCTCTCTCTCTCTCTCTCACTTTCTCATATATACTCACCCTTCACAGTATTATGAACACCTGTACACCTGCTTGTTTATGCAGTTATCTAATCAACCATGTGACATGTGACAGCAGCACAATGCATAGCATCATGTGGATACATGTTGAGCTTCAGCTCAGTGAGAATGACCAGACAGGAAGCTGACAGGAAGTCTATAGTAATTCAAATAACCAGCAGAAATGCATCTCAGAATGTACCTTTGAGTTGGATGAGCTCCAAAGGCAGAACAGGAATCTGAGGCTATTATGGGTACAGACTGAAACCAAACTGGACAAGATAAAGACCAGATTCATTTATTTGCGCATTAAGATGCTGCCACATGATTGGCTGATAAAAAAACTGCATAAACAAGCAGATGCACAGGTGTTCCTAATATATTGCACAACAGGTGCTTATTACAGTATACATTTACAGAAGGGTGATTCATAAAGATTTATAATCGCACGCTTTTGGTGTCACCCAGATGAGGATGTGTTCCTGTTTGATTCTCTTAAGGTTTCTTCCTTATGTCGTCGCAGGAAGATGTGGACTTTAAATGAACTCAGGTGAGTAATGTGATTGTTTGTTGTAAGGTTACTTCTTGTTTCAAGATTTGTTAATGGAGTTATAACTCTATCTATCTATCTATCTATCTATCTATCTATCTATCTATCTATCTATCTATCTATCTGTCTGTCTGTCTGTCTGTCTGTCTGTCTGTCTGTCTGTCTGTCTATCTATCTATCTATCTATCTATCTATCTATCTATCTATCTATCTATCTATCTATCTATCTACGTATCGTTCCTCTGGGAAATGGTGCACCACATACAGTATCCTCTAAGAGAGCGCTGCACAATCCAAGGCAGAAAGGAGGCCATTACAGAGACACTAGCAGCCATAAAAGAGCGAGCTGCATGCAAGCGTGACACTAGGAGCGATGCGGCAGGCGCCTGAAAGGCCTGGGTGTGAGGTGAATAAACTTCGCCGAGCGGACATGAGGAGCTGAATGACCTCTATTCATCCCCTGAGATCAAACCCACTTCCCCTCTTCCCAGCAAGCTGAAGCTTTCACTACCTCCCCTGTTTTCGCTAACCCTCTTCCCTTCAGGCTCCGACTCTGACACAGCCCTTAAGAGGATCCTCCTTTGATGAATTACTCCACTTAATGGAATAAAGACATGGGCTATGATTCGGTTTAAGCTCTCTGACGTCAAGCCTTTCTCGGCTTCAGTACGTGAACTCGGCAGCCCGGGGTAACTGCAAGAGGCTGCGTTGAGCCCCTCAGGAGGTAATGAGCTCCGAAATCAAAACAATGTGACCCAGTGTTGCCTAAAAACACGACGGCCTGTGTCCTGCGGCCAGAGTCCTATTTAGCCTGCCTTAATAGAGAAAGATAGAAACAGAGAGAGAGAGAGAGAGAGAGAGAGAGAGAGAGAGACCCTGGAATGGCAACTTTATTTATCTCTACCAAAGAGACTAATGATGCCTTGTGAGCTGGGATAAAAATAACGGAGTCATTTGGTGTCGGTCTGCTCAGTGCTTTGGACGTGCTGTAATCCATTTTCATTTAGACTAAACTCGAATAGATTAGTAAGGACGTCTCTCATGCTCTTCCCCCTTTTTCTTGTTCCTCCGTCCTTTTACATTCCACAGTCAAAACGAAAGCCAGGGCTAAAACGTATAGGAGCACTTCCTAGCTCCCTTCCTACATACAGGTCGAAGTCGTGAATTTACACGTGAATTTACAACGAGCAATCAGTGTGACACTGAATGCTGTAGTGATAATTAAATTTTCCAACAAACAAAGGCGCCGGAAATTGGCCAGGATTAAAAGCGAACCACGTCGCACACGGAGGAAGGACGACGATAAAAATCATCAGACACTGGAAACACCAAAAAGTGCTATAATTGACCTAAATATCACTCAGTCATATGACTGCACTGATCTGATTTAAGCGGGTGTCTGCCCGAGAAAGACGTCCTGCTTCTTCCCTTTTTAACGGCTTTGTAAGAGTTTTCAGTCAGCAAAGTAATAAATACTTTCAGGTGAGACTGGTTTGTTTAGAATGCTGTAAACAGCCGGTGTTTGAGGCTGATCCCGGGGCACAAAATAATAACTTTTCTGATTGCTTGCAGATGGCTTGGTCTGTTGAGTTTACTGTGGGCCAGGTCAGAAAAACACACACACACACACACACACACAGAAAAAAAGCAGCAGAGCAAACGCTCACCTTGAAGTCACAGATGCAGGTTATAATATCCCCGATTCGGAGACACTCGCCATCAAACTTGCAAGTGTTGGTATCACACAAGAAGAGATCTGTATCCCGGTCATCATCACCTGCAGAGAACACAGACAAACACACACACAAACTTAGATATATACCTCAATAACATTATCGTGGATCATGAATAATTAACGTTTCTTTAAGTATTGTCTGTCTGATAGTCTGAAAAAAAAAAATCGATAACATGGTATAGTTAAAATCATCACATGAAGCTGGTTTCATTTCAAAACTACTGACTGCTGAAAAGTTATCAAAACCAGGCTGACCTTCACATTCTTACTGTCCTGTTGAGTATGTTTTGTGCAAAAAAATAAAAAAGTTCACGGTTATGCTGTGAGAAGGCAGTGAACCGCTCCACCGTTACGTGTCCATCGCTTCATCAGCCTGGTTCGTGCTCAGAAATAAAAATAAACACTGTATCACACTGTTTGTGATGGGCTCTAACACCTCCTCCATACACACTCCACACAATCTGCTCCGGGGGAAGACCGGCGCGCGAGCTCGGCACAGCGGCAAGCCCAGTGCGCATTTCCCGCGTTATAAATTTTTTTGTAAGTTTGCTAATTTGCACTGTTATCAATAATAAGAAAACATTTATATTTACACAGAATCCAGCTGCTATTTTTGTAGACATGTAAGCATCCGTTTGTTCTAACTGATTATTATTGTGATTATTATTATTGAGCTGATGATTCTTCACTGGCCACACATTCATTAGTGGCATCAATACACAACGGAAATTATTCTGCCTCTGTAAAACCTCTTAGATTATATGTGACCACGAGACGATTCGGAGGTGAGATTAGACGAGGGGTGGGATTTAAATATGGAGAAATGTTTTTATGCTGTGGAGCATGGGTTCGCAACCCTGGTCCTGAAGTACTGCACTTTATAGTGCTTTTACTGATCTAACACACACACACAGACACACACACACACACTTAAACTGACGATCAGGTTGTTAATCAGCTTGTTGGTTCTAAAATATACACAGTGGGGGTTGGTGTGTTAAGGTGGGGGGGGGTTGGGGGGGTCAACTGGGGGGTGTTACTCTGGGATCAGGGTTAATAGCCTGTGAAGTTGATTTGCTTGAAATAGTATTTTTCATAATGGCCGCCGGTTTTCCCCAGATTTGGGCAGAGATGTGTCATGTGACATCATTCACGTGCGTGGAACATGAGAACAGCTACAATAGAAAGTTGAATGCACAATATCTGCGATATGTAGATTTGTTTACTGTATTTTTCATACATTTTGGTCTCAATGTGTTTACAGTTTTTTAGTTTAATACTAGTTTTGTGATGTTTTTATTGCGATTCAGATGCTCAGTAATTTCAATCTTTTGGTGTAGTTTTAAATGACAGTAAATTAAATCCAAATTGAATTGAATTGAATTGAATTGAATTGAATTGAATGTGTCTTCATTGGTTGGAGTTTTAAAAATCCTGTGCTTGAAATTTCACCAATTCAAGTATTTTTACTCAAAACACAAAAGCACAAAAATCTCACATAAAAATTTTTGGACAACATAGCAGCAAAATCAAACATTCACAAATGGAGGGACTGAACTGTGGTACAATGGTATGCAAAATATTTTACTGTCCAGTATTAATGGTCATTCTGATGCTGCTTTTTGTCCTTTAATTCAATTCAGTTATATTCGTATAGCACTTTTAAGAACGGACATCGTCACAAAGCAACTTTACAGAAATATAAAAATTCAGGATATAAATTATGAATGCAAATTTATCCAGAGGTGACGGTGGTGAGGAAAAACCTCTTGAGGCGATATGAGGAAGTGACCTCGAGAGGAACCAGACTCAAAAGGGAACCTCATCCTCATCTGGGTGACACCAGAGAGTGAGATTATAATTCTTTAACTGTGTGGTCAAAAAGTGCAACTCTATAACCAGGAGATTCATTCTAGTGCTAGTCTGTTTTGTTGGAATATGATGGAGTGCAAAACTGATCGTTTCAAGTTATTTGCAGTCCAATCTCCATGGTTTCTAAACTCAGAGGTTCTATCCACAGTAATATCGTGTATTTCCAGGCTGTCCATGTGGTCTATCCTCAGCAGCGAGCTCGTCAGAATCTGCTTTCTTGCCATAACTTCGCTTTGTTGTATGAAAATTCCCTGTACAAAGCGAGACAAGCCTCTCGCCGGGGCATTTTAGTGGCATGTGGGTATGCTGTGATCCACTTCTTGGAGCTGTGGCCTCAATTCCCTCTTCAGCTTAACACATATGCCGAGTGTCTGTCTGTGTGCGAGATTCACTTTTTGCTGACAGAATCGCCACGATTTAGAGACTCGGCAGCGTTCCGAGCGTGACGTGAGCTTTTCTAACGCTGATGAATCGGTTCCGTTTATGGCCTTAAACCCGAGTGTAACTGAAACAGGACGGTAAAGCAGCCTGTAAAATAATCCTCACAGAAAGGCAGTAGCGTGAGCCACACAGCACAGGAAGCTGGCTGACTTTGTAATCTTTTCTGATTACAAGGAGAAAAAAACACGATTTGTATCCTTTAATGTGTGACATTTATGTGTGACATTGCACCGAGTCTAATGCTTCATGATAGGCCTCGTATTATTCTCATATATTCAGATTCAAACTTATATACATCATTGTAATGGCTTCGTGCTGCGACAAGGAATTGTTTTTCCTCCTTGGGATATTTGATGTCGAAGCACATTAGCTTACGGCAAGGATTTTATATATATATATATATATATATATATATATATATATATATATATATATATATATAAATATACATATAATTATACATATATATATATATATATATATATAAATATATATATATATATATATATATGTATATATTTTTTTTTTTTTTACTCCCCATTCCCCAGGCTCATCTCGCAGTGTCCATTTGAACAGGAATGCAGCTCGACATGAGCCAAGCTCCAGCGGAGCTGATAATACTTAAGACTCCTGCTTCGAGGGCCGGTCCTGAAGTGGCCTTACGTAACTCGCACGCCTCATTTACATGCCAATTAAAGCAATTATCCACAGACCTTGGAAACCGCTGGGGGGGAAACAAGCTGAGCCGAGCCGAGCCTCAGAGAGCCAGGAAGGGCAGAGATGTAGTCGGTCTGCAGAAATGAGGCATGGCGTGGTCTAATCTGGATCCCAATTTTAGCATCTGCCTCTTGATTACATTTTAAATTGATCAAATACAATCGTAAATCAGCGCAACTGGATCGAATGTTTAGTTTTTTGTTGCTTTTGTTTCGATTAGTTGGTGAAATATTTATTCATCTGCAATACATTTACGTCAAAGCAACACTTCACACTGTACTCATTAAATGTTGCCTTGATGTGACTCTTCATGACTTAGTTACTAAAAAAGGCTTCACAATTAATAAGATGCTACATAGTATGAATATATATGGCTCCGGAAAAAATATTTAGGAGCAGAATGTACTTTTTTTCAGAAGTGATATGAAGAGATCATGGTGGATCAAGATCAAGTTTCGTCTGTTTAGTAGGAAGAAAAAAAATAGTTCTGCTGTGTTCATGGTGCTAATGTCGTCATTTCCCACTGCGACCCATTCCATGTCCATCAACAAATTATGCATGTAGTTATTTACAGAACTGTGTGTATCATGATGTTTAAACGATGATGATGATGATGATGATGATGGGAGCTGTTTCACTCTTGCTCCATAACATTTCATGTAACAAAAACATCCATGATGTTATTTAATCACATGATGTCAACCTCGGCAACATCGTTTTGGACCTCATTACTCCACCCTGTTGTTGATTATTTTCCTAATACCGCATGCAGGGCTGTGTTTTACTCCTTCTCCAGGCCCTCACATAAAATCAGCACAGTGACAGCAATCACAAGTCCTCAAGGAACCTAATACAGTGTGATATTTACAGATAGATAATAAACGAGCCAAGGATATTTAGACAGACCAAACGTACCAAAAGTTAATCCTGATGCTGTCACGTCCGCTCAACACAGCCGCATAGGTGCTTTTAATAAGGGTTGGGATTCCTCAGAGTTGTCAGAGTCTGAGCGATTGTGCTCCTGATCTTGGAAGAAATCACAGCGTGTGATGCTGGGCGATCTAGCCACGCTAGAAGACGTGGGCCTTGATCTGTCTGTGAGTCTCTGACGTATCAGACGTTCAACAAAAACTAGATCAGACATGAAGGTGGTATTCTTTTGACATTTTCTTACTTCTTGGATGCCGTGTCACGATGATGAAGGCAGGAATCCCAGCTGCTATTAATCGTCTGAATGTTTTGCGCATAATTATCAAAATAAAAAAGGGTTTTGTGTGTCTAAAAATTCCTTGATTTTGAATCTTTATGTTTGTAGAATCTACACTAATATAATGTTTATTGATGCTGTAAGCATCAGGAATTGAACAAACGCAGGACCGGGAACACTTTGTTACTCCATCGGACTGCATGTCGAATACGCCGGTTTTATGTGACTGCTAAACTATGAATAAATAAACCTCTAACCTTCAACCTCTAACCTCTAAACTTAAACTAAGTCACGTGACACTTTTCTCTTTTTCAGGGCATTTAGGACGGTTTAGTTAAGACGTCATTAACTCTTAAAGTTTAAGATCTCTAACTTGAAATGTAATATATTCCTCTGTGGCGTTCCTCTTCAAATAGCGATCATTTTCTTACAGTGAATTTATTTATTTGTTTGTTTTGTTAGCTTATTTATTTATTTATTTAATAAATGTGATCTGCTACGTATGATGAAATCGCCTTCTGAAGCATTTCTCAGCTTTTACGTCATCCTGCCTCTTAGTCCGTGTCTCCGCCTTTGACTCGGTTTGTGTGTCTCAGCTTTAGATCTTCTGGACTCTCCTACAACCAGAAAGTAATTCACTGAAAAATTAGTGAGAGTATAAGACTACTTCAGGCTAACAAGGACATCTTAATTACGCAGTTGTTGTCCTCACTCAGCTTCAGATAGCTAGTTAAGAGTGAATTACAGTATGTTCCCTCAATCTAGTCGCTATGGTAACAGAGATGACCATTCTCAAGTTAATTTTCCCCCATATGATTAAGTTTAGCTCCCAAAAAAAACCCACTCCAAAATTTTTCCCTCTATTAATCTTTATACTATTTTTTATTTTATTTATTTTATTTTTTACAGAAATAAACTTAAACCACTTAAATCACCTAAACTAAAAGTATATAACTAAACAGATGTTGCAGTAGCACACTGTACTGTGTAAATATGATATAATATTAAAAACAAAACAAAACAAAAAAATCCAAAATTTTCACAACCTCAGTCAGAAAAAAATGGAAATGGAAGTTTATTCCTCTGATTTTTATTATTTTTTAAAATCTAATAGTTATGTACAAGATATTCAGCAAAACTGCTGGAATGAGACATCCCTCAAGAAAGCAGGTGAACACCAAGAAACACACAATAAACCTATGAAGCTCCATTTCAATCAATCCCAAATGCACATTTTGGATCTCCTCCTGATTAATTAGATCTTAAAGCTCTTCCGTACATGTGGAGCCAGTGATTATACAGTAAGGTGAAAATGGGGAGATATATGAGCTGTTTTACCCAGAAACAGAGACGTAATAAGTGCTAACTGTTTCGCTTAGAGATGGAAAAATGTCAGAGCTGAGAGCGGTGTGGGTTTCATGTCTCTCTGAAATGACAAAATGAATTTGCTTTAGTAGGATTCGAATCCCAGTTTCAGGCATCATGTGACTGTATAAAAAGACTCAAATGTTTAAGTAGAAGTAACGCTCAGAACATTATCTCTAACTCTTCTGTAATAGTTTAAATCTTCACATGATTTTTATACATCAGCATCGTTCTTAATCTAGTCTATGGTTCACGATTAAAGTTAAAGATTTCGTGAGAAATGTTATCAAATGCAGAAAAGTAGACAAGCCGAAATGTTTATCGTTTTGTTAGCAAGTCTGTACAGGAAAGATCAGGAAATGAATCCATCATTAACTGAAATAAAAAAAATATATTAAAAAAATAAATAAAAATAAATAAATAAATAAATAAATAAATAAATAAATAAATCACCAAGAATGCTGTATATTGGTGTAAGATTAACTGACTTGTTACAGCCTTTACACGGTAATAAAAAATCTTTGCTGAAATATCCAGATTCCTACAATTATATTATGAATCATTCACGAATGCATTTTAAAAGGCTTTCATACGCCAAACCACAGAGCAGTGAATCGAAACTCTTTGATTTTATAGTGAAAAAAAAAATCTGTATCTTTCCCTCACAAAGCCTTGCTGGTTGCTGTATTGAAAATATGACTCATCTTCCTTCAGCACATAAGACATCTCAGTAATAAACCCTATTGACGCAAGGAGGGATTTCATTATTCCACAAAAGCTATCGGACAAAGGCTGTGGACTCTCCGAGTCTCACCTCATTACCCAGAAATCACATAAGGACAAGCTGTCCAAGGCAAGAAGATTTACATGGCAGAGGCAGCAGGAGAAACTGCGAGCGTGTCAGTGGCCGGCTGATCAGCCAGAGCCATCATGGCACTCATACCAACCGTCTGAACTGACTTTAGCTAATCAGACCCTCAGGATGAAGGACGGACGCTCGGCGAGAGTGTGTAATAGTCTTCTGCGAGGCAAGGTTAACATATCATTATTTTTCTTTCATTCATTCATTCATTCATTCATTCATTCATTCAATCATTCATTCATTCATTCATTCATTCATTCATTCATTCATTCATTTTTTTTAATTATTCATTCAGCCATTCATCCATCCATTCATTCATCAATTCACTCACTCACTCACTCATTTTCCATCCATTTATCCATTCATTCACTCACTCACTCACACATTTATTCATCCATTCATTTATTCATCCATCCATCAATTCATTTATTTATTCATTCACTCTCTCACTTGTCCATTCATTCACTCACTCACGCACTCACTCATGCAGTCACTCATTTATCCATTCATTCACTCACTCACTCACTCATAAATTTATTTACTCACTCACTCACTCACTCACTCACTCACTCACTCACACATCCATTCATTTATTCATCCATTCATCATTTCATTCATTCATTCATTCATTCATTCATTCATTCATTCATCCATCCATCTATTAATATATTCATTCATCCATCAATTCAGTCATTCATTCATTAATTTATTCATTCATGCAACACTACTTGTTGCAGCACTGCACACATATACAGTTTGGTTAGAAATATTAACAATATTCATCTCAATTATTAGCCTTTTATTAAGTTTGTTATTCTGGAAAACAGATCCTTATTTTTGTCTACATGTTTGTGTGAACTCATAGAGGGTGTAAATAAAGATGTTATAAAGAAATTATGAAGAAAATACAACTGGATCATCAGGGAAATCATCACGTAGGAAAAATCTTCCATCTTTTATAGCTTTGCATTTTAATAGAAATGTAATTCACACTTTCTCTCTGTCTCTAGAAGAAGAATAGGAAGAAGAAGAAGATAAAAATGAAGAAGAAGAAGAAGAAGAAGAAGAAATGAAGAAAAGGAAGAAGAAGAAGATGAAGAAGAAGAAGAAGAAGAAGAAATGAAGAAAAAGAAGTAAAAGAAGAATTTTTTTATTATTTTATTAAT
Source organism: Hemibagrus wyckioides (assembly GCF_019097595.1). NCBI lineage: Eukaryota > Metazoa > Chordata > Actinopteri > Siluriformes > Bagridae > Hemibagrus > Hemibagrus wyckioides. The sequence continues at coordinate 30,733,243 of NC_080715.1, read as the reverse complement.
TTTATTAATATAAATAATAATTTTATTATTTTTTTTAATAAAGCCTTTAAAATGGTTCTGTATGAAGACCTCGTCTGATGTCTACACTGCAACTGCAACTACCAGAACATCTATTCACTGATATGCATCACCAGTTGTACATATTCAGGTGTTTATGGATCATGTTGGATACCGTATTGACAAAACAAACAAACAAACAAAAAAACAGTGCTTAGTTAAAAACTCAGCAGCCAGTGTGAGCGGAACACCTGTACACCTGCTCATGCATTTACAAAACGCTTCAATCAGCCAATCATGTGGCAGCAGCACAACACATGAAATCATGCAGATACACATCAAGATCTTCAGTTAACGTTCATGTCAACCATCAGAATGAAGAAAAAGTCTGATCTCCGGGACTTTAATCGTATGTGGATGTTGGTAGCAGATGTTGGAGCATTTCATAAGCTGCCAATCTCCTTAGATTTTCACTCACAACAGTCTGTAAAGTACACAGAATGGTGCAAAAGCTGCATGAGTGAAATTTCTATGCGTGTAACAAGCGTGTAAACAAGCGTGTAAAAAACAACACTCTTTACAACCGTGGTAAAGAGCTTATTGATGAGAGAGAACAAACTATTTCAAGGTGGCAGGAAGTTTCTCAAATGGAAACTCTTTACAACCGTAGTGAGCAGAAAAGCATCTCAGAAGGCACAAGACATTGAGACAGAACAGCACAAGACCGCATCAGGGTCGGCTACGAACAGGGATCTGACACTCAAACTGAAACACTTCTGGTGTTCCTATTAAAGTGGCCGATGGGAGTATATTAAAAAAGTTGCAGTTGTGCTTTGTAATGTGTTTCATTTCACTAAAATATCTTTATTCATTTCACGAAAAATCTTCTGAATGAGAGTGTTCTTCTCAGCTTGTGTTTTTACTTTTTTAAGGATTTAAACTTCTTAAGGATTTTTACTTTGTTCACTTCTTCCAGTCTTCCAGGCCACACCACTCCTGGTTAAAAGGTCAATCCTGTGAAATAATTAGACCACACAAACCCTATTAACCTTGAATTTTCGCCCATACTGGACTCAGTGTCCTTAAGCAAACAGCCAACGATACGCTTGTCATTTATCTCTCGTGTCCTCTTGGGCATGTGTCCTACCTCTGTGGGCTAATTCTTAACATCTCGCTCGAATTCATGCTCTAATAACATGCTCCCTAAATAACATGCAAAGTATTGCTCTGGGCCAAACAGACAATAATGCACCTCTAAGGGAAATGAAAACTTGGAATTAGATATTTAAATATCATATGTGGCAATATGCAGGGGGAAAAAAAAGCATGGCAATTTCCGTTATCGATCCCATTAACCCCTTAGTGATATTAATTATGCATACTAACGGCCTTGTGGATCAATAATTTATGTGCGTAGGCATGCATGCATGTGAGGATCTATCTGTCTATCAATCTCATGGAGTTTCCGTGAGTCTGCATTCTCCCTCGTGTGCTTTTCCTAATGTTTCTCCGCTTTCCATCTACCTAGTGAGCGTGTAACTCTGGCTGTGCATTTGGTTGGATTTGAAGCCACCAACCAGGGAATGTGAAAACTATCACGTACTTCCATCAGGGCATGTGAAGCCACGTGTAACACACCGGGAATAGAGCGCTATCCTCGGGCCCGCCTGACCACGCCTACCGGGTGACTGCAGGCTAATACTAGTCAAGCTTTACCTTAGATGCAATCATCATGGTGGCATTAGCATTACCATTTCTATTCTTTATTCCTTAAAACATATGGAAGGAATATAAGGGACCACAACATTTACAAAAAAATTTTCTTGCACAGAACTCCCAGTGAAGACTTCACTCTTAAAAGGAGTGGTTCTCTATATGAAGGGCAAGATACCTTTATTATCGCCAGACATACATTACAGCACAGTGGAATGCTTTTCTTTGGATATCCCAGCTGAGGAAGTTGGGGTCAGAGCGCAGGGGCAGCTATGATACAGCGTCCCTAGAGCAGAGAGGGTTAAGTGCCTTGCTTAATTGCCCAACAGTGGAGCTTGGTGGTGCTGGGGCTTAAACCCTGATCAGAGCCTTAACCACTTGAGCCACCAATGCCCCAACAAAATGGACCTCTTATCTAGAGCCATATTGAAGGTTTCATTGAAAAGAAGTCATGTAGGGTCATGAATCTGTAATGCATGGGACTGCTGAGGATAGAACCACTTGGAGACCATGGCGGTGGCTTTGGAGCGCTGTTGCCAACGATTGATGGCTTTGGCAGGAAGGTATTAATGTTAATTCTGTAATATATTCAGAAATTAATCCATTTGACTATACACAGTTGCAGAAAGGACATTATTTATAATCGCACTCTCCGCTGTCACCCAGATGAGGATGAGGTTCTCTTCTGAGTTTCTTCCTCATATCATCTCACCACCATAACCTCTGGCTTGCTTGTTAAACGTAAATTTAAATTAAAATTTTTGTCATTTTTAATCAGAATTTTTATAGTAAAGCTGCTTTGACACAATTGTTAAAAGTTAAACTCTAGAAATAAAACTGAATTCAATTCAATTCATTTGAATATTAGAGATATTCTCCACAGCCTTTTCAGATGCGTCACAAACCCTGGTGTTAACTGTAAGAATCCTGAATGCTAATTAGTAGGAAATGAATTGTTTGTGTATCTTTAAAGCAAGGCCACAAAGCGTGAGCTGCAGTTCCGCTGTATACAAAATGCTAGACTTCTTGGTCAAGGATCACTTAACATCCACAGCAATCCTGACTGGAGTATATTTGTTACACAATGAGCTTCTAAGTGATGACAGTAAAACTGCGCACTGATGACTGCACACTTTTCACATCAGCACCTTGTAACGCAAAGATGGACATGGCCTCGCAAAGAAGAACCGAGAGAGAGAGAGAGAGAGAGAGATAGAGAGAGAAAGAGAGATGCTCGCACTTACACTTAATAATGAAATCGTGCTGCGATGCTTTTGGAAATCTACGGCCCTGATATTTGACCTTTAACCTTGTTGGCTGCTTACTGACACTGGATTGATATTAATGTTGTTTTTGGATACAGACAAACAAATGTCCTTCCTCTGTATGAGGCTCTTTGGATGGAGTAAATGTGCTACTGTGGGACCTTTGGGATTTCAGACTATTTTTCTAGTCTAGATTTCTAGATTTCAGACTATTTATTTTTTCAGACAAATTTTTTATTTGGAGTTAATTTTGCACCAGAGGTTTATAAAATATTACATAGCAAATTTTTTAAAAAATATCTTTTTAGGTTAGAATCTGAGGGGGAAAAAACAAGTCAGAACATTTCATCCAACATACCAGAGCAATGTGAAGGAAAGTCTGTACTCAGATTTGAATGTAATATTGATAATATACCTACATTTGGTTAAGTTAATCATCCCCTTGACCCTGAAAACTTTCCCCATGTAAACATTCACATCATTTTTGGACAACTTATTAGCCTGCAATTTGTAGTTGAGAGTTTTTTTAGTAGTCGAGCACTGATTATGGAGCTACCTGATCTGAGAGTAAATGACCACATTTCCTTTTAAATTAGGTTACAGGACAAACTATTGAGCTAAAAAAACACAGTTTGTCAGCCTTCGTGAAAACAAAGAGCATGTGGCAGATGCTTTGGTAGATTTATTTTAAAATACCATGAAAAAAATAAAGGTTTTCCTTCACAAAAGAACAACTCACAACTCATCTTCTGAAGGGCAGTGAGAAAGAGGGGTCATTTCTCTCTGGAATGATCTGTATGGATTACTGTGTGGGTGTGGCTAAGAGTGGCTCAGGGACTTCTCTTTCGAAGTTCAGGTTGACTAATAAACATTTACGCTGTACTTCTTTCTCCCAAATAGACCATATATATATATATATATACAGAAGCAACGAACGACCGTAGAGGAAGTGGAACTTTGACATATGACAGACATGCAAACATCACCAAAGCTGTGAAGCGAGAGAGTATTTTTTCATCATGTCACATGTATTTGCAAAATCTGATTTTAGAGTTTGACAGTGAGCTAAACATTATTTCCACAAGACGGGAAAGTTCATTTGGTGCAAATTCCAAATTTTTGAACATAATAACATAATTAATCAGATAGTATACTGTAGCGAATAACTGCCAAACCTTCCTTTATAAAAAAGGAGGGTCAGCAGCATGTCCTTTAATTTACAAAAAAAAAATCCTAGTCATGGGTCATGTGTCTCAACTTATAACTGAATAAAAAGTAATAATAATAAATGTGTATATAATGTGTTCCTAATGTCAGTTGTAGTGATACTATGATTGGACGGTCACATGACCACTGCTATTATGAATAGACGGTCAGATGACTATAGTGTCCTCATGCTCTCGCTAACCGTGTTAATAAGCAGAATTGCGTTATTGTAAAAAGCCCAAACAATTGTAAATGAGAGGCTTGTTTCCTAACAGGCTTCGTATTCATGACACGCTGCCTCGCCCGTCTTCTGAATGTGGGCCACTTGGGCCACTCGCGTCACTTTGTAAATAGAGTCCAGTCAGTATTAATTTGTTGCACTGCGGCCCATCATGGGGTAATTACAAACACGCCTTCTCGGTTCAAAATCCTGCCTGGAGAAGACAAAGGAAATTACCCAAGGTCATTTATCCCCACAGAGCTTCATTAAGTTCAACTTAATTGGATGGGAACATGTCCAATCTGGCAGCACAACCTGACCAGCTCGCTGTGGATTTCGGAACAACTGAAAATAATGACAGCATTGTGTAAAAAGATCTGAGAACTGATGCTTATTGATGGGTACGTTTTTGTGCCTCTGGAGCTGAACATCAGAAATGTGATTACAAAAGAGTTCAACTGCTCGATATGGAGAAATAAATGGAGCTTCAGATGATATGCAGGTGGAGGAAGAGAAAAGTTCAACAAGCAAACTTTGTCATTTGGCATGTAGGTTACGCTTCATGGTGGTGCGTCACACCAAGATACTGAAACAGAAGTGAACGTTTCAAATGTATTGCACTACACACTTCAAAACAATAGACAGGAATCAGATATTTTGTGCATAGCGTGACGACAGAACAGCTCAGCTGATAACCAAAACTTTGGTCAGCTACAATACATGCATGAAAGTTTGTGCACCCTTGACCATCACACCCACATGTCCATGTTGAACATCTCATATCTAGATTTTTTCCTCTTCACTACTTTAATGAGCTCCAATCTTCTTTCCACTAGAGTTTGGAGCGTAGCTGTGGGGATTTGTGTCCATTCAGCTACAAGTGAGATCAGACACTGACATTGTAAGAGTGAGGAAGTCTGGCATTCAGTCGGTGTTCCAGTTCATCCCAAAGGTGTTCAGTGGGATTGAATCAGAGTCAGGGCTCAGTGCAGGACACTCCAGTTCTTCCACTCCAACCTTAACCTGCAAACCACATCTTCATGGAGCTCAGGGGCTTTGTGCACAGGGATATTGTCATGCTAATTTGTAATTCCAGCATGGTCAGGTGAACACAAGTGTTTCCAGAGGACGCAAGCATGATGATCATACACTCATTAGTCTATATTAAAGCTCGATGACTATATGTCAGTAAACCTTGCTGGATCTGTTTTTCCCAAAACAGGGGACTGGGCAGCAGGCTGGAGCGTATGGTCTGGAGAATGAATCATTTGTCCACCCCTGATATGATCAAATGATGGTGAGTCATCATAGAGTCCCGACTAAAAAAGAACATCAAGAAACATAGTGGTTGTCCTGGAGAGTGACAGTTTTATTGTGTTTTGTCAAACAAAGGTTGCTTGTGCGTGGTGCAACAGATGAAGATTTGGAAGATGCTTGATTTCTGACAACAACGTAGCAATCTGTGATCAATAGAGCAAAACGGTGGAAAAATGGCTCTCTGGGTGGAGGGGGGTGGTATACTCTTTCTCTCTCTCTCTCTCTCTCTCTCTCTCTCCTGTCAATCACAGGGATGCTAGCCAATCATGGATGTCTGTCAGCCCATGTAATGGAAAGAGAACAGATAGTTCTGTCCTCTGTGTGTGTATGTGTGTGTTATGTTTTCCTGTGAGGCATCATGAATCCTTCACGTGTCTTAAAGGAAGTGTGTTCATTCTCCCTTCTCAGTAGCTCATGTGTGATAGCTAGTGGGTGGGAATTGGACCAAAGGACATAAAACGAGTGTCTATTCTAACACAGGAAAGTGATGTTTTCTTTTTTCGCCTGAAAATATTTATGCTTCAGTGGCTGCAGAAACCATTTTTAGATTCCTTACGTAACCTTTATGAAAGGCCGCTTGAATGCCATATAGTTCCTCGTGCCTGCAAGTTATATCCACATCCTCCTTTACAGAATATAAAAATTTATTATGATGTTGTCTTCCAGGCTTTCTCCATTATGGCTTCTCAGTTGTGAATGGCCATCATTATGCCAAAAAAAAAGAAGCCGGCGGCGTGATATGTTGCTGAAGCGTGACGAAATGAAGACGGAGGAATTTGCTGGTGGGAGCGTGAGTAAATCCTTGCTGTTCAATAACAAGCGATAATTTGTACTGCAACAACAGGTCAACGTGTCGGACAACCACAATGAATCAGAAAACTTCCATCGATAACACAGTCAGAAGAATGATGCTCCATCAACATTAGGCTAACTTTTTCCACACTTTTTAATACAGAGATAAGGAAATGTTGGCTCGTGCGCTCTTATTTCTGCATTGTTTTTGTCTCTAGCTGCTTGTTGGAAGGGTTTGCAGCGTACAGTTTCAGCGGAGAAGGTTTGGCCGACTGTTGTTACTACGCATATGCCAAACAGCCAGGTATCGAGGGACAGGGCTGATTGTTCTTTCTGCCTGAGGCCACTGTTTCAGCCCCGTGAATAATTAAAAAAAACAAGCTGGCCGCCATCAAATATTTAACAGGTGATGTTTATACACTGCTCTATAAAGCATTATGGCACTTTCTGGATGAAAAACAGGAAATGCAGTGTCAAGGCCAGGGTTTTTGTCTCATGCAGGAACTTCCACTTTAATTGTTGTGTCAAAGATGAAAAATGGATTTAGTAAACCGAGCAAAAGTTGTGTTTGTGATATTAACGCTGTAGATTAACATGTTAAAATATTAACTACTCAGTAACTTCCTTGTATAGAAGATTGTTGTTTTGGGGCATAAGTAAAAGTAAAAGAGATTGTTTTGGGGAAAAGAATAAAAACAAGAGTATGGGATGATTTTTCACTTGAATGTGCGTCTTTACTTCATTTTGCCTACAATCCAGGAGAATCTTAAGGGATTACTGCAGCAAACATGCCAGTTTCTGCTACTGTAATATCATAAGCTTGCAAACATTACCACCATATGTTCACATTCACTAAATCAGGAAGCTGTATTCTGCTTTCTATTGTCTCTGTTAATGAACTCGGAGCTAATCATGTAATGCTGACTTTTATGGCTAAATCACATAAACACATTCGCTCTGCGATTCGCTCCTCGACAGCTGCGAATGCATCATACGGTACACAACCCAACACAATCTCTGAACAATAAATCAATAAAACCCGGGTCAGGAAGCCTGGGCTGTTGCTAACCATCTTTGGAAGCTGTTTCACTGAAAAGGCAACGTATAAGACTCAAATTTCTATTCACATCTGTTACGGAAAAACAAAGTAGGTCTCAGATCAGTGATGCAATTAGCAGCCTGCTTTGTCCTCTTCACTGCACATTCCTGTCTTGTAGCTGCCATGTCTTTCACATTTCTCTGCTTTTTCCTCACCACCTGGGCCTTTGTTAAGTAATTATAAAGCCTCGATTACGACAAATTAGTCACATCGAGTGAAGCGACTTCTGACCGCGTCCTAGTTATTAGTCTTTTAACTGCCTTGCCCTCAGGCTGGAAGGATGTACGAGGCCTTTTAAATAGTCACCTTCGGTCACACAGCAAAGTGGAATCTACATGCATGATTACACTGTGATTGTGCTCAAGTGAGTCGTTAATTAAAAATAAAAACCCTGCTTTGAAACCTTTTTTGGGGTCATGTGTACAAACACTATACAAATACAGCTGAAAACTTTAAGAATAAAACATGCAAGCCTGCTCAAAGCAGCGCAGGAAAGCCGTTATTTTTCTGTCACTGTACTCATCATCCTCATCCTCATCATCATCATCGTAACCCATTATTATTTTGCTCTTATAAACTGCTGTTATTATAGACTTTTCACAAAAATGAAAGTATATACTATACCAGTTCCACACCCTAATATTTTATACATTTGAAAAGTTTCTACTTCTGTAAAAAAAATTAGCATGAAGTTATTCTATCTAAGTCTCTCCAAATTATTAAAAAATATATAGTAAGTCCAGCTACAGTTAATCAAGCATTTATCTGTACAGAAATCATATTGGCTGTGGAGTTGACTTCCCCAGCTGACAAAAAGCATGACCAGAAAAATCGGCCACAGATTTTTTTTTTCTGTTGTAACTTTAGTGAAAATTTTCAGTCTATGCATTAAGACAAATTTACAAACATAATCATAAAACCTGAGTGAATCCTTTCGTAATTCTGAATATAAACCTATAGACAATGTACATTCTTTATCCAAAAGATTAACCCAAGTAGAAACAAACAGATGTATAATAAAACAAATTAGGGTTTTGAACTTACTGGCAGTCCAACAACTATTACTAATATAAGTATTGTTTATACAACAGGTTCATTAATACATATATATATATATATATATATACATACATACATTTTTCGTATTCCAGTACATTTACTGCAATAACACTGAAATAAGGATTTATTTATTTATTTATTTATTTATTTATGCATTTTCAAATTGCAGGGTGGTTCAAGCACATAGTTCTGACATCTGGAATCGCAAAAAAAAGAAAAGAAAACAAACAACAACAAAAAAACACAAACAGGTATTTATTCAAACTTTGACGGAATAACTGTGAAATAAAAAAAAAGAATAAAAATAAATAATAATAAAAATAAATAAATAAATAAAATGTTTCAGTTGGTAAAAGGAAGTGAGCCTCCTTCTCCTCATTTGTGTTATTATTATTATTATTATTATTATTATTATTAACAGATATATTTACTGCCGAATGCACGTGCAAAACAACAACAAAAATTAGACCTATGCCATACTCTTTAGTGGGAGCAAAAAAAAAAACCCAAAAACAAATAAACACCCCTATAAATGGAAATCATCAGTAATAAAAGCTATTTAAAGTTTTAGAGTTAAAAAGAGTTCACAGTGAAGTAGTGAAACAAGTGTTATAAACAGCCAAGAACTTATTTATAGCTGTTTCATTTAGGATACCGCTTTATGTGTTTTTTTAAAGTGTTTATTAAACTGAAATCTGGACCTGGAAAAAGCTCATGTTGAACAAGTATGTGAATAGCAATCAGTAAGGCCTTGAAACTGGGAAAAACAAGGCGAGCGTTAAACAGCATCCAGTCAGCACCGAGCCAAAACACAAACAGCGTTTATGGGCTATAACATTTCCTCTCAGAGCAGAATGAACACGGTGACACTACATGTGAGGTGTTGACTGAACACTCACGGAGAGTTTCATTCTGTAGACGCGCCTTCAAGCCTGATTTGATCGCTTTACGCAGAGCAACTTGCCTCTCAGAAAACCCCGAGGCAGCACTGCCCAAACACCACACGCCTGCTTTCTGTCTAACATTGCAGTCTAATCTGCAGATTCCAGCTTCCTCACATCCTCATATCACTATACTCTACATCACTGGTGTGTCAAGGCGCACACGGTTTTCATGCATTTTCCACGTTAGCTTCATCCTTTTTTTTTTTTTTTGTAGTGTTGGTGGTGTCAAGTGCCTTCCAGGCTCCGGTAAGGCGCACTGTTAGGGCTGTGTCCCAAACCGCATCGTCTACTACTGCACTCAGAGGAGTATGTCAACACTGGCACATCTGTCCAATATATACACACTCCACTACTAGATAAAAGTAACCAAGCTAAAGACTTGCATGTTTTATTAGTGCGCACGAAATCCTACCAGAAGCTGGAGTGAGAGTCATAGGCTAGAGAAAGAGAGAGACGAAAGAGAAAGGCTGCGTTCCCAACCGCGCAATATGGCACGAAATAGTAATAGCCTGTGTAATATATAGAATAAGCTGTTTTTACATCACCATTGCGCATGTAACAATGCACAATAACAGTTACTGTTGTAAAGATAATGAGATATTATGAGATTTTAAGAGAGAGAGAGAGAGAGAGAGAGAGAGAGAGAGAGAGAGAGAGAAAAGAAAGAGAATGGTTGTCCCAAACCAACACGGTTCCAGACAGGCACGGTTTGGTGTGTATCAGACCCGGGCTGTGCAGAAGGGCAGTGCGCGGTTTGGAACGCAGCCTGAGTACCGTGTCGCGCTCTCCAGCTGTGGCGCAGCACTTCCACCCGCTCTGTGTTGATAAACTTTTGCAAGCTTTGGAAATAAAACAAAATGCGTTCCTCACCCGAGCAGTTCCACCCGGTGGGCGTCTGGCAGTCGCTGAGGGAAGAGGGAAAAGCGCGGAGGCGCTGCACGGGGAAAGTAGCGAGCAGTGAGACCACAGCGACCCACAACCAGTCTCTGGCAGCGCGGCTCCATGAGCGCCGAGGCTCCGCTGAGGCAGAAACCGCCGCGAAACCCATCTCAGTTTTCCCCCCGGTAGACCGACTCAGGCCAACTCACAGGCCGAAACGGGGCCATTTTCCGCGACCCATTAAGCGCTGCCGTTAGTCGCGCGACTGCACCGGATCCGCCCGGAACCGAAGAACACACAGGCGCGAGATGATGGAGAGAAAAATAGAGAGAGAATAAAGATTGTGACTATGATGATGAGCAGGAGGATAATGAAACACCGGGAAGAGAAGATGCCCAGGAAGTCAAAAATTAAAAGAAAAAAGAAAGACAGCTAAAGAACTGATAAATGGGGCAATAAGGCAATTCCATTTTGCGAGCTGGGTGTAACATCCGCTGGGCTCCGAGATGCGGTTACTTTACTTTCATTCCCGTCTCGCGCTACCCGTTATAACCACAGTGACGCGCCGCGCGCGAGCAGCAGGTTTCCAGTTCGCTCCGGAGGCACGTGGTCTCGCGCAGGGCGGAGTTGCTGGTCTGATTGGCTGAGAGAAAAAGGAGAGAGCGAGGGCGGGAGAGAGAGAGAGAGAGAGAGAGAGATGCGGGGGAGCGCGAGGGACCGGAGCGTTCACGCCCAACGTTTAGACGGGCCGGAGGAATATATCACGAATCCCCAGCTCTGCGTGAATAGACTCCACTCTCTGATATATATCAGATGCTTTTTTGGTCACCACGGATGTAAAGATAGTGATACACCCTGAGAACCTATGTACCGTTTACAGGGTAACATTATTGTTTATACTGTACCTTTAAAAATGATTTCAAACACAAAATCAAAGCTTAAGGATGACTTTGAACTAGCTCTTAGAGTAATAATTTAGTGTCAGCCCGATGGCACAGCAGGAAACACAGCCATCTCACAGCTGCAAGGTTCCTCAGTTTGATCCAGAGCTCAGTTTACTGTCTGTGTGTCAGCTTCCTCATGTCCACCTGGGTTTCCTTTGGGTTGTCCGGTTTCTCTAACATCTCGAAGCATGCAGGTGGATTGGATACACTGAAGTCCCATCCCTGGTGTATTCCCACTTTATGCTCGGTATTCCCAGAAATGAAAAGCTAATATAACACTGTGTGAATTTGTTAAAGGTAGTAAGAGTTAATTGAAGGCTTGTTTCATCATCATACAGGTTCATTCTGTGTTAATTAGAGATTTAATTTAAGTCATTCATTCATTCATTTATTATTCAGTAAGATCTTTGGGTAAGCTTTTACGGGTCTCAGTGGATCTGGAGATGATCCCAGAAACCCTGAATGCCAATTCACCCTGGATGGGACACAGTCCCACCACAGGACAACACAAACACACATTTACATGCTAATTCACACTTAGGGGCAATTTTCTTAGCCACCTGCTGGCACAGAACCACATCTGAATAGTGGGAGGAAACCAGAGAATCTGAAAGAAACCCTCATGGACACATGGTGAACATATGAAATTCCAAAAAGATAGTAGCCCAAGCTCAGGATTGATCCAGCGACCCTGGAGTTCTGATGAAGCACTACTACTTTCACTGTGTCGCCCCCATTCAAGTTTTTTAAATATTATAATAATGCAATTAAACTCTGTAGGTGTTAAACAGGTCAGTGTGTGCTGGTGCTAAATAAGGGATGCAGTAAGTTCCCACACTTATCCAAGTGTTTATACTGGAAATGTGGACAGTGAGACAGGACCAGTGTCACTCAGGGCATTTTAATACAATGATTCAGTCTAAAACACAAATGAATGGAAGAATAGACCAATTAGCAGGATGGCATTTACATAACGCTAATTGGTGTCTATTTAGTTTCATTTATTGTTAGCAACATTAGGTAGTATCCACCAATTAGCAGAATGTCATTTGCATAATGCAAGCCTCCATTCATTGTTAACCAAATTGGGTTAAGCAGTTCCTGTAATAGCACATTGGTCTGGCATGGTGTGTGTGTGTGTGTGTGTATGTGTGTGTGTGTGTGTTGGGAAGTGGGCATGCCGTGAGGCCTGGCAGTGTAATTTAGCCTCGCTAGTTCAAACACAGGCCTGCAGGAATCGATGCGGCTGGAACTTGGATAATTGTGAGGCTTTGAAATAACACAGACAAGAGCTTCCGGTCCTAAAGTTTATAGATTGAAGTATCACATAGCAGGAGGAATCGGGTTCTTACAAGTCTGGTAAATTGATATGCTTGTGCTTATGAGTGGGCCTGGCAATTGAATAGAAAAAGATCATTATGAAGCAGAGCAGATGAGTAACTGATGTTTGTTAACTGCCATCACGTGTCATTCTGGAATAGAAAAGAAGGAAGCTGGAAGAGAAAAAACAAAAACAAAATTTCCTTCTCCTCATACTACAGTACAATTCAAACACATTCAAGCACATGAAACTGAAATTGCAGTCTTGAGAGTTTAAAGGAAAGTGATGATGAGATCTACAGGGTGGCGTGGGAAACCGCTCAAATGGTCAAATGTTGACCTTAGCTGCTCCGAATAAGCTGAAAAGGGATACAGTGAAAAGCAGTATGCCAAAGGAGAAGTATGTCCGGATTCTCAGTATTCATAAAACAGTAGGTGAGAAATACTAGGATGACCTCCTGCTTCCTTCTGCTGAGTTTCTGGAGCATGGAACTAATTCACTCTGTGCTATCCCATAATGCAGCAGGACTGGTGCAAAAGAGCTGAGTGTAAGTATAAGCACTGTAGGCATTAAACCTTATGGTTAAACCATACAACACCTGAGTGAAATGTTAACTTGTTGATAGTTTAAACCAGAGAAACTGTTTAGGTTTTGAAAAAAACATTTTTTTGTGATTACTATGACATCATAGGTCACATGACAATGCCAACATGGCAGGTGCCGTGTTCACACATGAAGTGTACTATATGAACAGGGGAGCAGTAGCTACTGTACTAACACCTTTATATTATTATCTACATTTACGCTATTTGGCAGACGCCCTTATCCAGAGTGAATATATAGTTCTGGGAACTGCAGTTTGTCCTGAACTAAATGGAGAAAATCATGTTTAAAGATTTTTCAATTCCAATGAAAGGCCACTGCACCAATTTCTACATGTCTAACGTAGCCTCCATATAAAAACAAACCACATTACTGACAAGTTACACCTTTCCTTACACTCCTCTTTGTACAGGACTCTTTAAAACACTCAGATTTGCACAAGACTCACTGAAAACATTTGAACAGACCCATAAACCTTATCATCTTTATTACCTTTTTAGTATTTATTACCTTATTTCCTATATTGGTGGATATTGCTGGTCCCTGTAGATATCTATCTATCTATCTATCTATCTATCTATCTATCTATCTATCTATCTATCTATCTATCTATCTATCTATCTATCTATCTATCTATCTATCTATCTATCTATTTAGTTTGAAGAAGAAATGATTTTTCACTCTGGAGATCAGTTTCATCCACGTCATTCTCTGTCTCATCACCTGAGGTGAAAAAAGAAAACACTCATCATCAAGCATCATCCTCATTCTCATCAGCATCATCATCATCATCTCTTCACTCCACTGGTCTCGGTTCAGGTTACCATCATGGTGAAATCATCAAGGATTGTTTCAGCCACTTCTGTTCTGTTGACTCAATTTATTTTTCTCAATTTATTTATTAACAAATCATCTTAGCAGGGGTATATGACAGTGTAGAGTTCTTGTGCATTTGAGATAACAGGAAAATGTTGTTGTTTTTTTTAAAAAAAAAAACAAAACAACCCAATATATATATATATATATATATATATATATATATATATATATATATATATATATATATATATATAGTTTAAGCTCACTATAGCGTGTACCCTAACTATGATGTGAATAAATGAATATGATATGATATGAATAAATCACACTTTGATAACAAGGATTTAGAAACCTTGAGGCAGGCTCAAAGTCTCTTTCTGCTGCTGCATTTGCTAAATCAGCTGCTTCTACAACATGTTTGCTATGACATGTTTAGAAAGTCACCTAAATTAAATAATCTCCACTTTGCTTTGATCAATTATATTTAGCATTTTGTTAAGTAAAGATGTCAAAGTACATTTTTGAAGGAAAAAACATAGAGACAGGCTTTTCCTAGACCTCCAGACACATAATGTGACAAATATCTAAAGATTTATTCACTTGAGGAACTTGAACAACACAGCAAAGTAACACACTGCCAGCATCATTAAAGCTTTCAGATAAAATATCAGACCTTGTATTAAGCATGTATTAATCTGTATCTTCTTGTGGATCATTCCTCATGTTCTGTATGCGAGTTGCATAATATCTATTCTACTCTTAAGTGAATATATTACACACAATCCCGATTAGTAGCACATAATCTGCTGCACATAGTATCTAACACTCTTAAAGCCTTTTTTTTTTGACAGTGCAACTAATATGCTACAAAATGGGATGTGAAAGTACTGAATGACAATGTGTTAATGTCTGCATCTGTAGGAGGAAAACAGCCAATTCACAAGTGTACTCAATTTGTGGATGTGTTAGTGCTTTATCAGGAATGAATCACTATTGATGTGGGTGTGATAGAGAAAGCGAGACTCATCTTTCAATTATTTGTACATGTATTTATTTTCAGAGGAAGTCAGAAAGGAAGCTGTGATGTCCACCAAACTGTCCCAGTTGGGGCCATGAGCAAAGCCCTTAACCCTCAACTGATCATTGGTATTAAATAAGATAAATGTAGGTCACTCTGGATAAAGCTTTGGAGAAGACTTTCAACAAAGAGTGGACTGCTTACAGTATATACTACATAAGCAGATCGAGTCCAGAAAGAAATGCAATTTGAAACAAACCAGCCTCAAAAAGACATTGCAGTATACAAAATAGTATTTCTGAATATTATATTTCATTTGTTACATTCATAATGGGTTTTACAGAAACAACAATAACATAAAGGAATACCAGTTAGCAAGGCAAGCTAATTACCAGTGATACCAGTAGTAAGAATAGGTCTCTAACAGGTAAGTAGATGGATTTGACATTTCAACGCTTTTCTTTTTCTCTTTGAGCCAGAACTGTCCACAGTCACCCACACTCCCCACCACACTGTAGAAGTTTTAGAACTTTTAACCAATTGCCTATTAGACCTTTGACTATCTGAGACAAAACATTTATGGCACTTTGGCAGATGCCCTTATCCAGAGCTACTTACATTTATCTCCTTTGCACAGCTCAGCAGCTGAAGGTTAAGGGCCTTGCTCAGGGGTCCAGCACTGGCAGCTTGGTGGTCCTGGGACTTGAACTCATAACTTTCCAATCAGTCCACCACTGAGCAACCATTTCCCCACCAATAGGGGATCCACCCTGTAAAAAGGGCAGTGGTAGCTCAAGTGGTTAAGTCTCTGGCTTATTGACAGGAAGGTCAGGGGTTCAAGACCCAGCCCTCCAAAGCTGCTTCTGTTGGGCCCTTGAGCAAGGCCCACGGTTACCAGGTGTCATGGTTAACCATATGCTCATGTATATGTGACAAAGAAAAGCTTCTTATTCTTAAATGACCAATGTACGTAACATTAACCAGCAATATTGATTGGCGGCAATATATTTTCTCATGTGACAGAATTCATAGATAGGTGTACCACTTCTAGTAAGTTACACTAGATGGCCAAAGATTGGCACCTGACCATCACACTGATCAAAGGTTGAAGCAAACAGTTGTATAGAATGTCTTTGTGGACTGTAGCATTACAATTATAAACTTGTTCTAGCTCCACAGTGCCCCTGTGCACAAAACAAGTTCCATGAAGCTATCATATGTTAAAGTTGGAGTGGAAGAACTCAGTCCTGATCTCAACTCCATTGCGATGAACTGGAACACCAACTGCAATGCTCTTGTGACTGAATAAACACAAATCCAAACAGGCACACTCCAACATCTGGTGGAAAGCCTTCCCCGAAGAGTGGAGCTTATTATGTCATCACAGAGGGACCAACTCCATGTTAATACCAGTGGTTTTGGGAGTGATGCTTAGGTGTCCAATTACTTTTGGCCATATAGTGTATTGGAAGCAGTATCTTGACATACATCACAACACACTACTTTAAGATTCACATTAGAATTTCATATCTTCAAGGCTTGATAAAACTGTGGAGCGTAAATTATTTCAGAATGTCATCTTTATATTAACTTCCCTCAAGGTCAAATAGGCAGCTGAATATTTATTAAAATTTTAAAAAGATATTTGCTTGACTGGATATCATGCAACAAAAAAAAACATTCAATCATTTAATTTTCATCTGGTGACAGCAGGCTGAGAAGGTCAGTCCAGGCTTCTCTTTCCCAATCCACAGATCAGAGCTTATCCTTGAGTATTCCAAAATGTTTTCAAATCAACTGTGAGATTTAATTTATTCCAGTGGGTCTTGGGTCTGCTCTGGGGTTTCTGTCCAGTGAGATGTGTCTGGTGCAGCTCTAGCAAGACCTGACATCATTTTGAGGAGCTCAAACCTCCTCAACTGGCCCATCTTAATTCAGATGATCAATAGCTCTACTCTAAAGCCCTCGTTGATTGTCAAGCTCCATATCACAGAGAATAAGCCCAGTAACCCTGTGGAGAAATCTCATTTCCTCCACTGCCCTCAGCATGTGACCATAGGTGAGGGTAGGGATGTATATTGATTGGTAAACAGACAGCTTCATCTACAAACTAAGCTCCTGCTATACCACCACCAAGCCTCCTAGCTCAAATACTATCTTTGCTCATTTTGCTCCCAGTTATTTTTGTTTCAGGCCCTTTTTCTCTGATAATTTTTACACCATTTAGTCCATTTCCTCTGTCTGAATCAGGGCAAAATTGATCATCAGACAGCAGCTGAAAAGGAACCTGTAAAACTCATTTATTGGTAAGAAAGATGGCTTGGTAAAAGACAAATGATTCTTCGTCAGATTTGTGTAGGAATAAAAAAAAAATCAGATTATGCATTTATATTGATTAACAACATAAATAAATAGTTTAAAACCTTTCAAAATGTTTAGTGCACCATTTATCATTTCTCCAGATTTCTTGAATGGGATTATTGTAGTAGTGCAGCTTTGTCCTTAGCATTATCTGCAGCTCATTTTGTGCTTCACAGGTCAGTTTAGTATTGCTCATAAATAAAGAACCTCCCTTGCAAGCCAAAATAAACAACATATTTGGGTCACCTCCGGCGGCTCGGTCAATTTGGGTTCAGATTTCTCATTTCAATCGAAGCACACTAGATCAGACTGAGCCCTCACTGGTCTCAAACTGGTTATTTTGGTCTTCACCAAAGTGAGTGAGTATTCTCACCTAACATATCCAGTGACAACAGTAAAAATGTCCCGACAACATGTTGTGTATATACATATTTATGGCTTAACCATTGTTAGCCATTTCAGCCCCTGTACAGGCCAGCCCAGCACCAAATAGGGAACAGTGTTGGTTGCATAGCTGCTGCCATTCCCCACTTTTGCCTTAGTCCCTATAAATTCTCATTTCTGCCATGCCTAACCCCTGGGAGCTTTTTAATTCAGCTTCCATCACTGAGACTTACCTCAAGTAATTTTCGAAGCCCTGAGTCAGCTCATGTGCTAATTTAGGCTCTGTTTTCTTCTACGTGTCAGCCCTGGTCATATTGATTTACAAAAATGTAAGCGCAGCCTCAAAAATGAGCATAACACCGGGTCCACCTCAGGTGCTTAATCTGCCACAAAAGATGGCTTAAGAAATGATCTTTCTTCCTTTGTGGCAGATTCGACACCTGAGGTGGACCCAGCTGTATTCTCATTTCCCTGTTCCCTTGCTTATACTGCCCACATGCTCTGTACTCTTCCTGATGCTGTATACTGCCCCTGAACCATTTCAGTTGGTGTTAACCAGCCTGCTACCCGTCCAGATGTTCTTCACAGGCCATGTTTCCTTCCCCTTCCTGGACCTGACCTGAACCATTTCTGGTGGTGTTCACAACCCTTCCGAATGTTCCTCACAGGCCATGTTCCTATGTTCTCTTCCTGATGTTCTTGGCCCTGAACCATTTCTGGTGGTGTTCCTGAACCCTCTTCTCTTCCTGATGTGCCCCACAGGCTCTGTTTCTTTCCTCGTTGTGTTCTCTTCCTGGTCATGTTTACTGTCTCTGTTTTCTTCCCGCAGGTGTACAACACCTTCCTAATGTGTACATCAAAATGGTTCTCCTTTTGGTGATGCAGCTCTGCTCATAGTGGATTTCACATTTAATTTGTCTCATTACTTTGTTTCACATTTTATTTGTACCACAGACAACAGTATAATACCCTCTTTTAAGTGTCAGAGTTGCTGTTTATTTGCAGCCTTTTATCATTTTATTCAGATCTTGGTCCTGTCTGGTCTTTCAACCATCACAATGAATTTTTTCTGTAGTTTCAGTATCCGCTCTATTTTCAGCCTCAAACCCAGTCACCATGTTTGCTTATGTCTGTAATGCTCCTTTTGCCTCTGGACCTGTGCTCCATGTCATGGTCCAGACTCTAGCTTAAGCTTTGGCCTGAGTGGGGCATTTCCTCTGCACATACCACCCTGAGGTACAAATCAACCTTATGATTGGTGTGCTTTGGGGTTTTGCTGTTGAGGTTCTGTCACACTGCCTAGTGCTTACTACAGAGCACAGAGGAGCAATAGGAGGTGCCCAAAGGCAATTGTTTTTGTTGGCAATCCCCAATATTTGCTGCTTATGTGTTATGCCCACTTCTGAAGCATGCCATCAGACAAACCCCAATTCCCTTATTTTCTATCCAGCAACCATGTTGCATCACACTGAAGCAAGAATTGCATCCCATTCTTGATCGATTCTCCTCCACACATCTTCACAATCACACACACACCTTTAAACAACCCATAAACCTTATTCCAAAAAGGCTTGCTCCACCACTGCTAAAGAAATTGCTAAACCTGTTGAATATATCCTAGTTTGTCTTGCTGTTTGACCTCTGCTTTGCTTACTGTTTGCCCAGTCTACCCATTTGCCCAGTCTAGTTTATGAGTGTTTGCCAAATGCTCGACCTTTTGCTTGTTTATCCTTCAGAGCATTGCCTTTTCCTTTTGATTTATTTGCCCTGGTTGTTTTTAATAAACCCCAAATCTTGTCAGATATTGTATACCTGAGATTAGTCATTGAACCTGATTTGAGCTCTCTACAGACAAACAGAGAAGAGCCTGCTGGAGGATGAAAGTTGAACACATTTACGCATGGAATCTATCTCTAAGACCTAGTGTGTGTCCCAGCTTTCTGGTGCGAGAGAATATAGGAAAAAATTAGACAGGCCCTATTATCCATTCTCTCAGGGTGAATTATAGCTCCTTCCCAAGATGCTGTAGTAACAACAGGCTTATCTGATATGGACACAATGGGGTATAGCACAGAACTCTAATCTATAATCATGAGACATTATATATATATCAGTGGATAGCAACTTTTCTACTTAACACTGTGACCTATTGTGGAACTTGGGAAAGACTATAGAGTGAAATCTATTAACTGCATTTCTGAGTATTAGGTTAACTCATACTGTTTATAGAGAATAAAGTAATGCAATACAGTATGTGATGATAAGTTCTTGCATAATTATAATTTTATCTTGTCTACACATTTCCATTTACATATACATTCTCAGAAAACAAGACTTTCTTTGGATGGTTAACCATTTCAATGTAATTAGAACCTTTTTTTGAAAATAAAACCCTGTCTTGGAGGATTTATGTATAGAACATCTTAGTGACCCCTGGCAGCAGATAATAAATATGAACAACTTTGTAAGTCTAGAATATAGTATTAATAGTTGTAGTAGTGCAGTGTGAGAGTGACTATTGTTTTGATGATTATTGCGAATGGTATGAATGACCTCTTTCCTTTCCTGGATTGTCTCTTGTCCTGTCTTTTGTCATTTGTCTTGCACTGTCTCTTGTCCTGCACTGTCTCCTATCCTGGACTGTCTCCTGTCCTGGACTGTCTTTTGTCCTGTAATGTCTTTTTTCTTGCACTGTCTTTTGTCCTGAACTGTCTCCTGTCTTGTATTGTTCCCTGTCCTGCACTGTCTCCTGTCCAATAGTGTCTCCTGTCCTGCACAGTCTTTTTTCCTGCACCATTTGCACAAGGTTGCACACATGCACTTTATTCAATTCAATTCAATTTTATTTGTATAGCGCTTTTAACAAAGAGCAATGCCAATAGGTTAATTTTTCTTTTACTATTATGTAGCACCAGGGTCCTGGAGGAACATTGTTTCATGTCACTGTGTACTGCATTGGCTATGTATATGGTCAAAATGGCAATAAAAGCCTCCTTAGCCTTTGCACCCCCATGCTGCACATGTTCAACACCTCCAGGGTTGGGGGGTTTGATTCCCATCTCCACTCTGCAAGTGTGCAGCTTGCATGTTCTCCCCTATGCTCGAGGACTTTTACTCCTGTTTTCTCCCCAGTCAAACATGCACTGTAGGATAATTATCCACTCTAAATTACCTATACTGTGTTTGATTGTGACCTGTGATGTGGCGGCACCCTGTCCATGGTGTGCCCTGCCTTGTGCCCTGAATCTCCTAGTGATAAACTCCGAGTTCTCCTGTGATAGAAAATGTATAAATGGATATTTTACAGTGTAGACATCATATATTACAGAGTCTTAACATCCATCCACCTTAAAAGAAAGACTTCTTAAGACAAATTTCAAAAATATGTGCACTAACTAATTTAATCAGCATGATGATTACAAAATCTCATCCAGGCCAAAAGCCCAGTGGGTGTTGGACCAAAAAATTCACAAAATCCAGCTGTCCCTCTCTGTGCCTTGCAGAAGATTTAATTTCTATTTTAATCATGTTTGTTGGTGCTCACGGTTAAGTATTACCGGCACTTCTAATAAGCTCCCGGTCCTCCACTGTCCTGCTACCCAGCCACAGAATTAAACATCCTATCTAGCTAATAAAACCAAGTGTATTTTTGGCTACATGCCCATGCTAAGTGGAATTTAAGTTCACAGATTACAAAGTGTCATTGTATGAGTGAACACATTTTTGTTGAGTTTGTGATTTGCTTCCGAATGCGTACTTGTGAAAAATACTAATCGACTATAACAGAATAGCGAGACAGACAGGCTAATGTTTTTGCATTTGTCACAAAACCATCCAGTGTGTACTGAAACACTTTACTAAAGTGCATAGCCTGTGTCTTCTTAGCTTTATATTCTATTCTTCATTATAGTAATGCATACTATGTGGCAGATATCCAGAGTTTAGTTTAGTAATAAAGTTGATTAACGGATAACAGTTAACGGTGTCAGTTTAGTTGATGCACTACAGAAATGACTTTAAAACAGGAACTTGACTTGTGTAGGATGTGTTTTAAATCCGATCTTTATGATTTCATTGTTCTTCCTGTTTGTTGTTAGTGTTTAGCACTTACTGCATAAAATTAATGACCTTAGAGGGATTAGGTATTATGATAAATATTGTGTGTATTTTTGCAAATGTTAAAGAATGCAGGTTTTATTGTGACTGTACATAAACAACAGGATGAAATCCTGCTTTGCTTCACATAGTTTGGAAGGCCACTGAGGTCAGAGTACAGGTCAGAGATGCAGGTCACAGCGCTCCTGAAGCAGAAACTTACAGCATAGCACACTGCCTACAGTCACAACAGCAGCAGCTTGGCTATGCTGGGATTCAACATTTGAACTGCTCTAACTCTGCCTGGGCTTGCTCTCTCTCGCTCTCTCTTGCTCTCTCGCTCTCTCTCTCTATATATAAATAAAATATGTTTTGTGATCATTTTGATGTTTTGTTTGTCATTTTGTCCGCGCAGGTTGTGCTACAAATTACAGAACATGATTCATAACTATTTGTCAGGCACTTGGCTATATAAAACTTCAACAGCATGTTACATAACGTATTGTTCACCAATATTCTCTCAGGCACCGAAAACAAATTGAGGAGTTAAGCGGTTAGATAACTTTTTTTTTTTTTTTTTTTAGCATGTAATGAAAGTGTTGTGATGTAATTCCTCTTATGCAAAAATATCACATTGATTTTTTTTTTTTTTTTTTTTGCACACAGAGTGATTGCCTCCGGTCTCCGAAAGCCAAACAAAATATCAGACACAACAGTCCACACCTTCAGCTGTATGAGAATGCGTGTGCGTTAGCGGTACTCAGGACTTCACGGCTCTTCTCTGAAACCCTTCAAAGAATCGAGATAAAAAAGAAGTGAACAGAAATCCTCTTGTCAGAATGCGTCATTTCACATCGCATCACATCCTTGAGTTATACAATATCCTCGTTTTCGAGTGCTGCCTTTTGAAATTGCGCTCTGTGCCTCTGCATTGTGTCTTGATATCCTCCTTATCATTGCAAAAAAGCTTTCTCTTCACTAGTGCTTCACATTTTTCACCTTAAACGCTGCTCCATGTCAGATCTTAGTATTACAGTGACTGTCTAGGTATTATTTAGTCACTTTTTTTTGTTGTTATCCTAACATGCTGTATGAAGAGAACTCTGTGTCAAAGTAACTAGATTACATTTGCTCTGTTTGGCTAAAAGTTCACATCATAATCGATAAGACATAGGCTGCTATACTACAAAATATTCAGTAGGCGTTCCTGCAACTGCTTGGTATAATAATAACGTTTATCAGTGGGTGGAGCAACTTGCATTCCACTTTTACCAACAGTTTCCTTGCTGCTGTATATGATAGAACATTCTGGAGGGAGGTTTGACATTTGGACAATGTATTTCAGGAGCAGTGTGTGCTCATTGGCATTACAGCCTTCTGTCTGGGTCCAGGAAACAATTCGAACTCGCAGGCAGCATGGTTATTAGTCATGTCACACACGGTCGACACGGTTAATAATTAAAAGCTAATAATCCAAGCTATTAAATTCATTAATCAGCTTACTTGGAATGGCCACGATGTTAGATCCGTTTTTTTTTTATGCATCATTATTTTACTCATGTCTCTGTACGCAGCCAGAGAAATCCATCCATCCATTGCATCCATCCATCCATTCATCCATCCATCCATCTATCCATCCATCCAATTTCTCTGCTCCTTATTCTACACAGTGGGACACCCTGAACAGACTGCCTATCCATTGCAAAGCACACACACACACAAACACACACACACACAAACATATTCTAGAATGAACTTTTTCTCCATTTTTTAGTCACTCCAGTATCTTACAGGATCACTACTTCACTACCATTGGTAGAAATGAAAGGATGAAGAAACGGTCTACTCATATTTTCAGAAACTTGGATACCCCCACATCTAGTCATCAACGGTCTCTGACGCTCATGTCACCACAAGCCACCAGCTCTCTATGAAAACCAATGATCTCTGGTCATTTTGTTGCTGTTAGACATTGTATGTGTGAGCTCCCCATAAGCAATTTGAGCAACAGTAGCTCGTCTGTTGGATCGGATCACACAGCCTTCGCTCCCCACGTGCATCAATGAACCTTGGCCGCTCATGACTCTGTCGCCAGTTCACCACTGTTCCTTCCCTGGACCACTTTTGATAGATACTGACCACTGCAGACCGGGAACATCCCACAAGAGCTGCAGTTTTGGAGATGCTCTGATCCAGTGGTCTAGCCATCACAATTTGGCCCTTCGTCAAACTCGCTCAAATCCTTACGCTTGTCCATTTTTCCTGCTTCTAACACATCAACTTTGAGGACAAAATGTTCACTTGCTGCCTAATATATCCCACCCACTAACAGGTGCCATGATGAAGAGATCATCAGTGTTATTCACTTCACCTCTCACCACTCAGAATGCTATACCTGATTGGTGTATGTTTCCTGTACATATGACAATAAACTCTTGAATAATTTCAATTGCAGACATTTTATTTTTATATTTTACTCTTAAGCCTGGTGCTTCTGTCCAATAATTGAGACAGGATACAACTGAGCAGTTGATGATTAACTGTCTTTCAAAAGGACCCAATGCCTTAACCCATGTGCCACCATGTTCCCATCTTGTGTTAAATCGTCCTGGTCAATCCAAACAAGAAGATGTGTAACATCACATGCTTCAATTTATAGAAACACAATCAGTACTTTGTATTATGTGTATCTTTAAGAAAGGAAGATATTAAATAATTACAACATCCCTGGATGTCCATTATATAGAAAAGCTTGCACAGAACATATTTATATGCTGTTTTTTTTAAAGGTTAATGGATCACACTGTGAACAACACACATAATTGCATACAGACAGTGTAATTATTAACAAAAGCTTGTATACCGTAGTATTGTGGTGGTGTGTTACTAATCATAATTCTATGATTTTAATAAGAAAGAAAGTTTTAACCTTTGTATTATTTTCAATTCATTCTTATGACTTTGAAAATTTTTCATTACAACATTTACTACTCTTCAGTCGGAGACATTTGAAGCAAGATGCTGTACAGACATAACAGATGTCACAGTTATACTAAAGGTAAGATGCCTGCTTCCTCACGATCCTAGAATGCACAGAAATAGCCTGCACAAACCCTATGCTAAGGAATAAAAATGACGTTCGTTTCATTCTGTACCTTGGGTACATTAAAGCTTTTTTGCAAACATCTCCCGCAAACATGTTCCTTTGATTCACAGTGAAGTGATGCTCTTATCCATGCAATTTAGAGAAAATAAAAAAAACAAAACAAAAGCGTTGTAATTGTACTGTGTGACAAGTGTGCTAGCTCTTCCCCACACATTTATACTGTTATCCAGAGCGACTTATAGAAGAGCTTTGGAGTCTTGATCAAAAACAAATCCTAATACTAGTCAAGGACTAACAACAGCACTGAGAACATTATAGGAATTATTTAAAGGTTATAAAAAAAAAGAAAGAGAGCGAGCCAACACAAAACCGTAAATTAATACAAATAAAACTAATCATTCAACAGAAATGGCACCCTATAAAAGCAGAATGGGCCGGTCTGTCTCTGAGCAGAGTCGTAAAATGCAAACAAACACCTCAGCTGAGGATTTAGTGCCTGTTTATTATTATTATTATTATTATTATTATTATTATTATTATTATTATTATAAATATTATCTATAATTAAACATTTTATTAGAATAGAAAATCTTACTTTCAGCTTTTCCCATGAAGGCTCATTTCATGCTCCCTGCTGCCTTTTATGGAGTTTTTTGGGCGTCGCTACATGCAAATGAGCTGTGTCAGGAAGGTGATTTGGTTTGTCTTATGCAAGCACTTGCACATTCCTTTACAAACAGATGAATAAATGAGGCCAGTTGTTGGCAAGCCATCATCATCATCATCATCAGCCAATCCTGGTAAAGCAACATTTTTCCTTGCATTCAGTATCTGTCTAATGAGGGAGGTTTGTCTGGGGTTAAGAAGATTACACCTCAGGAGACTCACAGTGCTCAGGTCTTCACACTGTATGAAAGCTCTTAACACAACGTTTAAGACACTCCCAAAGGTTTCATTCTGCATGCTTGGAATCTTCTAGCTGTTGGTGTAGGTGTATGTATTGCAGGGGTGGACTCAGGGTGGTGCGGGGCCTTGCAGCCTTTATATGCACCATCACATGAATTTATAGCTGTAAATATCACAATGCCATAGTTTTAGCAGACGCCGTTCACAGAGGTAAATGGTAACGGGAAGAGCAGCAATAGGGCTGAATACGAGGAGAAGGGAAAAAAGGCAGTTAGGGCGAATAGGCTCAGACTGAATAGCGCAGAGGCCAAAGCTAACATAAGGATATGTTGCCGCGAGTCAGTGTCACAAACGAGACCAGATGGGGATGAAGGGAAGGAAGTGTTCTTAAATAGGGGAGTGGAGGTGATTAGCTAATGAGGTGCAGGTGATCTAAATAAATACTCGGGAGAATGAGTGCGCTGGCGAGGTGTTGGGTCCAGCGTGCCTGTGACAGAACCCCCCCCACGGTCCGCTCCTGAGGACCAAGGTCCTCGGCGTCGCCGTGGGCGGCCTCTAGCATGCGGAGCGGGGTATTCTGGGTGATGGGTGTGGAAGTCCGCGAGGAGGTTGGGATCCAAGATGTCGTTGCACGAGATCCACGACCTTTCCTCTGGACAGGCCCCTTCCAGTCGACCAGGTATTCGAGGCGACCACCATGACGCCGGGACCTCAGAATCTCCTTCACCATGTAGACCAAGGCGTCCTCGACCACTGGAGGGAGAGGGGGATCTACGGCATTGCCGGACTCTGTGGAGGGAGAAGGAAAAACAGGTGAGATATACGGTTTGATCAAAGAAACGTGAAAAGTAGGGTGGATTTTGTAATGTGATGGGAGCTGGAGTTCCACGGTGACGGGGTTGATGAGCCGGGAGATGGGAAATGGACCGATGTATTTGGGGCTGAGCTTTTTACAGGGGAGATGTAGCAGGATGTCCCTGGTAAAGAGCCACACCTTTTGCCCGGGTTGGTATTTGGGCGCCTCCATCCTCCGGGCGTCTGCTGCCCTCTTATGGCACCTGATGGCCTGTTGCAGTCGCTGATGTGCAGAGTTCCAAACTCTCTCACTTTCTTGGAACCAGTGCTGCACCGAGGGGAATGATGAGGGTTCGTCTGACCATGGGAACAACGAGGGTTGGTAACCGAGTATGCACTGGAATGGGGTGAGGCCGGTGGTCGACTGGTGCAGGGAGTTCTGTGCATACTCGGCCCATCGGAGTTAACGGTGCCAGGAGTGTTGCTGGTGGTGGCAGAAGGTACGAAGATAGCGACTAATCTCCTGGATCTTACATTCAGTTTGCCTATTGGATTGAGGATTGAGTGTGGTAGTGTCAGGCTAACTGTCACACCGAAAGAGGTGTTGGAACAGGCCTTCAGCGGTCTCCAAGGCTGTGGGGAGGCCCTTGAGAGGGATGAGATGACAGGCCTTGGAGAACCGGTCCACTGCCACCAAGATGCAGGTGTAACCTTCTGAGGTAGGCAGATCGGTGATAAAATCCACTCCTAGGTGTGACCAGGGGCACTGAGGAGTGGGCAATGGAACCAACTTGCCAGCTGGGAGATGTCGGGGAATCTTGATCATAGCGCACTCCTGACAACCCCTGACGTACCTTCAGACATCCGAGGCTAGACTGGGCCACGAGTAATGCTCCTGCAGGAGTGAGAGAGTCTGGTTAATACCGGGATGCCCAGTGCCCAGGGAGGAGTGAGCCGACTGAATGAGGCATTGATGTAGAGATGGTGGGACATGTGTGCGGCCTGACGGACACTCTGGTGGAGTTGGCTTGGAGACACTGGCTGATCTGAGGTCATCATCGAGGCTCGATTGGATGGGTGAGACCAATAGGCTGGGCAGCAGTATAGGTTTGGGCTGTTTGGAGGGAGCATCGGGGAAATGTAGCCAGGAAAGAGCGCCAGCCTTGCCGTTCTTGGACCCCAGTCGGTAGGTGACTTTGAAGTTAAACCTCGTGAAGAATAGAGCCCAATGGACTTGGCGGGGGTTGAGACGTTTGGCGTCCCTGATGTACTGGAGATTCTTATGATCGGTGATAACCGTAAACATGTGACGCGCTCCCTCCAGCCAGTGTCTCCATTCTTCCAGGGCGAGCTTGATGGCCAGTAACTCCCTGTTCCCCACGTTGTAATTTTGTTCATACTGGGTAAGTTTCTTAGAAAAATAGGACTACCATGCTCTTGTGACAGAACCACCCCCACTCTGGTGGTGGATGTGTCTACTTCCACAATGAATGGAAGGTTGGGGTCAGGATGTGTCAGTAGGAGCGCTGACACGAATCGCTGCTTTAAGAGGTTGAAGGCTCAGTCGGCTTCGGGGCTCCACTGCAGAGTCCTATGTCCTTTCTTGAGGAGGTTTGTGAGGGGGGCGATGATGGAGCTGTAACCCCCAATAAACCTCCTGTAGAAGTTCGCGAAGCCCAAGAATCATTGCAACTCCTTAATCGTGATGGGGACTGGCCAGGCCATGATGGCATCCACCTTACCCTCTTCCATCTTTACGCCATTGGGGCTGATGACGTAACCAAGAAAGTTGGTGGAGGTCAGATGAAATGAGCACTTCTCGGCTTTAAGGAAGAGGTGGTGTTCACAGAGTTTTTGGAGGATGGTTCTGACATGTCGTACATGCTCCATTTCGTTCCGAGAATACACCAGGATGTCATCTATGTAAACAATAATGAAATGATGGAGGTACTCCCGGAACAACTCGTTCATGTACCCCTGAAATACTGATGGTGCGTTTACCAGGCCATATGGCATTACGAGATATTCGTAATGGCTGGGAGGGGTCACGAATGCCGTCTTCCATTCATCCCCCTCGCGGATCCGGATCAGGTTATAGGCACTGCGGAGGTCCAGCTTGGTGAAGATCTGGGCATCTCTGAGATGCTCGAGGGCGGCTGGGACGAGTGGAAGGGGATAACTGTAGTTGACTGTGATCTGGTTTAGAGCACGGTAGTCTATGCAGGGACGTAGTCCTCCATCCTTCTTGGCCACGAAGAAGAAACTTGAGGCTGCCGGAGATTAGGTAGTAAGCAGGGTGCGCTCATCCCACCCACTGGCAGCAGCTAGGGTGCAAAACTGCAAGGTGTAGTCATGACTAGTGCATTTATCTTGTTTCAGGTGATAGGGCTGTTCCCCTGCAGTCGCATCTCCTAAGGGCTTGCCAAAGACCTCTCCAAAGTAGGTGACGAAAGCATCAACGGATTGGAGAACCAGGCCGTTCTGCTGCCAGAGGGAGTCAGCCCAGCAGAGTGCTTTCCCAGTGAGAAGAGAAATGATGAAAGCGATCTTAGATCTGTCGGTGGGAAAGCAGTGAGGTTGCATCTCCATCGCGAGTTGACATTGCAGCAGGAAAAAACTGCAATCCTCTGCCGAACCAGCGTAGAGGGAGGGAGTGACCATCGGGCCGACGGGAGTCATCACTTCCAGGTTCGGTGGAGGAGGCGCAGCCACGGTGGATTCAGCAGCGGCAGCGGGCCGAGATGCGGTGGGTTCCTGCAGCATGGGGAGCACCATTTGCAGTGCGCCGATCAGCTGTTGGATGGCGTCAGCGGCGGATGGGTCCATTCTGTTTTCGGTCTGGTCTTCTGTCATAAAAACACCAGAAGCGAACAGACAATGGAGCATCAAAACCCCGAAAGGGGTGTGTTTATTGAGGCTGAATGCAGGTAGAGAGAGGAGGATACTCAGCTGTAGGAGTGGTGATCTGGAAATCGGAGCTGAGGGGAGAAGAAGACGCCATGCAAGGAGGTAAATGGTAATGGGAAGAGCAGCAATAGGGCTGAATACGAGGAGAAGGGAAAAAAGGCAGTTAGGGCGAATAGGCTCAGACTAAATAGCACGGAGGCTAAAGCTAACATAAGGATACGTTGCTGCGAGTCGGTGTCACAAATGAGACCAGACGGGGATGAAGTGAAGGAAGTGTTCTTAAATAGGGGAGTGGAGGTGATTAGCTAATGAGGTGCAGGTGATTTAAATCAATACTCAGGAGAATGAGTGCGCTGGCGAGGTGTCGGGTCCGGCGTGCCTGTGATAGTTTTACACTTTTGTTTTTGCTGCAATTTTATTAACGATCCCTAACATACCAAAAAGTTCTCAGCTGTTTCTCCTTTTGATCTCACTTTCAACACAGAGTCTTGTAATCATTTTGTGTGTTGATTTTGTCAATTACTGACCAGAAATACCTGAACGTCTGAATACGAAAGGAACTAACGGGGTAAATCACAGACATGTGACGTCTGGTTATCAGCTGACTTCTTGGGATGATGTAACACCGTCCTCTCTGTGCACTCAGAGTTAATGCTTCTTGAGCATTAAAGCATTGAGCAAAGCATATTATGATGGGTGTAATTTAAAACTCACATCTGATTGGTTAAAGGGAACATATTAAAAACAAACAAACAAACAAACACTAATTTGTAAAACAGAGCCTGGCAGTAACAACTCAATACAGGCACACACTTAAATCCAGAGATATACAGTACACACACACACACACACACACAGACACACACACACACACACAGACGTTACAATCTGCAGATTCAACAATTAATTCTTAAATGTAAAAAATGAAAATGATGAGTGTTTGGATTGCTTTTTGCGATTCTATTCCGATTTTTAGTGAACTAGATTTGAGACTAATCTGATCAATTTCAAATAAAATCTATTATAATAACATTATATTACAATTTTATTATTTATATTATATTTTTAAAATATAATTAAAAGGATTAGAATTATAGATTCAGGATTTATTTGCAGCAAAAGTCCTTTCCTTTTACGACCCTAATATAGTATTTTCTGTTTTTCAACATTATGAGAATTAGCTAATGTCAAAACACCAAAAATCCAAATGCAACCTCAAGCAAAGTGCCTTGTTTTAGTATTGAGTTTGGCTATGATGTGTAACTTTATAACACTGTATAACATTTTAGATATTATGATAGATATTATGTATTTACACATATGAGGTGTTTTTATTTGGTGTGAAGAAATCATTTTATGTCACAAGATTCTGAGCAGTGAGAGGTGAAGTGAATAACACTGATGATCTCCTCATCATGGCACCTGTTAGTGGGTGGGATATATTAGGCAGCAAGTGAACATTTTGTCCTCAAAGTTGATGTGTTAGAAGCAGGAAAAATGGGCAAGCGTAAGGATTTGAGCGAGTTTGACGAAGGGCCAAATTGTGATGTCTAGACCACTGGATCAGAGCATCTCTAAAACTGCAGCTCTTGTGGGGTGTTCCCGGTCTGCAGTGGTCAGTATCTAACAAAAGTGGTCCAAGGAAGGAACAGTGGTGAACTGGCAACAGGGTCATGGCCGGCCAAGGCTCATGCACGTAGGGAGCGAAGGCTGACCCGTGTGATCCGATCCAACAGACGAGCTACTGTTGATCAAATTGCTGAAGAAGTTAATGCTGATTCTGATAGAAAGGTGTCAGAAAACACAGTGCATCGCAGTTTGTTGCATATGGGGCTGCATAGCTGCAGACCAGTCAGGGTGGTCATAATGTTATGCCTGCTCAGTGTATGTAAGCCCAGTTTGCCAATTTTGCTCAGAAATCTTAAAACTCTGGATAGTTTTAGATGCCCCCTAACGATCTTTTTCTTGTTAGATCCCTGTCAGTTTGTACAGAATATTCGACTCGATTTCCTTAACCTTGAATTTCAACTGCTTTGTTGGACATCTCTCAAGGTTATCATGTATCATATCTATCGCTTATCATGTATTAACTTATCTCTCACAAACACTCGGTCAGGTCAGTAACCTGCTCAGGAATGTGTATAAATCTGCTGGATTTGTACTAGCTGTGATTGTAATAAACAATCTTAACGATCCTTTTCACACACTTTTAGTCTTCTTTACTGTTCTTCAGTACATATATAAATGGCTGCCATATGTAATGGCTGCCCTTTTTGAATCTGATTTCCTCTCTAGGATTCTTCTTAGTGTCATCTTTTTCTTGTCGCCTCAGGCTCGCTCATTAGGGATCTAACTCTAATCTACACCTGGATTTCTGTAAAGCTGCTGCTTTGTGACAGTGTCTATTGTTAAAAGTGCTACACAAACACAGGGTTGAATTGATTAAAAGGCACATATTGAGTTATTTTGTGTAAACACTAAATTTACCCTCCAGTAGGCATACATGGCTTTGTTTGCCATAGCATTTTATTTATTTATTTATTTATTTATTTATTTATTTGGTTATTCTTCATTCAGCTCAGACTCATCCACACAGCTCTCTTTATTTATTACTCCACTCAATGATCTGCATTCACAGCAAAAGTATTTTATTTCCTGCGCCTCATCATATGCACACACTGTATAAGATGACTAAATGGTTAATCGTATGCTTAAATGAATAAGCTACAGCTGTTCCAGAGAAATGCAGAAGCATCTAAAACATGTGTGGATGCTGAAGCCACATGAAGCTGAATAGTCCTAGCCGAATAGTCTCTGTGTTTTATTTTTTAAAAAACATTTCTACCATTTTAAGTAGCAAATAGACAAATTGAGCTATCTTTCTGTCATTTGATCTTTCTGAAGTACAGACATCCGAATGATCAATCCCAGACGCAGCTCTCATACTCTGCTAAAGAGCATTTCTTAATTGTTTTTGTCTCTTAGACTTGTAATTCAGAGCTGGCAATGTATGTTCAAAAGATACGTGCACAAAACATCTGGGCAGCCAATTCAGATTACAGAAATTACCCGCATGCAATTCACACCTCTCAGGTTGCCAAGTTCTGTTTTTTTTTTTTTTTTTTTTTTTGAGTAGCACTTTCAGAGACTTTTTCATTTGCTTCAAGTCCTCCTCCTCCTCTTCCTCCTGTAAAATAAACACACACCAGGACAGAAGGATACAAATTTTGTTTTTATTTCTTCCGAGAACTTCGTGTAAAATTGACATCTGAGTTAATAATACTCAAACTAAAGCTCAGGAGATATGCCGATATCTCTAATATTACACATATTACACATAAACTTTGTTTGCGTTCGTGTTTGAGTTGAACTTCTGACTGGACGGAGATTAAAAGTTAGGCCATAAATGCATGCATATCGCTGATAATCATTAGATTGAGATGAGTATGGTATCTCAGTATGGTAGTACAGAAGCACTGTCTCAGTGAAGCGGCTGCTTGATAAAGATGGCTGCTTTCCTGAAAGCAGATGAAATGCTCAGTATTTTTAAGAACAATCAGCAGCAGGCACATGACATATGTATACTAATGGATTAAAGGAAATATTTGAATGCTGAAAAGTGTGGGCGATTTAAAAATTTATTTATTGTGTCAAATTCATGTGTTGTATTCGAACTAAACTCAGAGCAGATTCCAAAATAATTAATGATATAGTGAATATTTGGTCCATTTGGATGTCCTTTACACACATGTACACACATGATGCTATCGTTATGCGCCTCCACTCGTCTGTCCAGTACTCACGGCGGTTTCATCACTCTCTCTCTCTCTCTCTCTCTCTCTCTCTCTCTCTCTCTCTCTCTCTCTCTCTCTTCATCCCACAGCACAGAATCATCACACTAACTCGACATGAGCTCTGACGTTTAGAACATTGTGCTACAGGCTTTTACACAGCTTACTGGCAGCGTGGAAGAGTAGCAATGGCAGCAAGAATAACAGAATATACAAGAGTGGCAGCTGGCTTTACAGGATGGTAGCACAATACTTTTTTTTTCTGATGCAATACACATCCGAGCCAGAATGCAACGTGTTTACACTGAAAATGAACAGTAGCTTACTGGTATTCACCTGCCTTGAACTTTTTTTAAAAAAACATTTTCTAGTGTTTGAATGTGGAACTGAAAAGGACACCACAAGGGTTTTTTTTTTTACTGTCAGCTGTCTGCAAATCCGTACAAAATGATTTCCAAATAATAAAAAAAAACATTAATGTTGTGGTTCATCGACTCATTGGTGTAAATTTCCTGAATTTCCTTAAATGGTGCCTTCAAAATGGACGAGCACATGCCCCTGGAGGTCAAAAATAGGGGGTAAATACTTATCCAAATTGTTGGCAGTGAGTTTTACAATAAATCTAACAGAAATGGACAGTGTGGGGTTGAGAAGCTGAAGTTTGAGAAAAGTTCTCTCTCTCTCTGTCTCTCTCTCTGTCTCTCTCTCTCTCTCTCTCTCTGTCTCTCTCTCTCTCTCTCTCCCTCTCTCTCTCTCTCTCTCTCTCAATCTCTCTCTCTCTCTTTCTCTCTCTCAGCAGCAGCAGCTGCAGTGCAGGGCAGTCAGCAGGACACAATCAGAGATCTGGAGCCTGCAGTGAATGACTCCCAAAGCAGAAAGTGTCTGGAGCCAGAGACGGAAGAGGTCAGCGAGGAACAGTAACACTGAAGCAAACACTGAAATTAATGTTAGAGCTGTTAGATTGAGTCCTAGTGCTAACAGTGAGTCTGGCTTTAGAGTCTGCATGGAGGACATCCCTGACTTAGTAAAACAACAGCAGGAGAACCTACAGGAACACACAAAGAGCACAAAGAACAGCAGCCAACAAACCAGCAGTGAATGTTGTGATGCAGGAGAGCGAAGACCCAGTGTGCAGTACAGGAGGAGAAGCGCTCACACACAAGGAAGACCGAGAGATCGGATCAGATGAGGTAGGATCTTCTGACAGTTCACACTTTTTATAAACTGACAAAAGGTAAAAGAAATCTATCACTCTCACCCCAGTCATATACAGCACACATCTGGTTAAATTGACAAAACACACAACAAAAAAAATATGAAAAGTTACTCTCAAGTTCTTATACAAACTGGATTTAGACTCCTAAAAAAGTCTCTGTATTAAAACCAGGCTGTGGTGTTTCTTATGGCTTGAAATACAATTAAGACTGAACTGGATTTAGGCTTTTGTTTTGTCTTATGGATTTATAAAACAATTAAATATGCAACATAATTAACTGATGTATTAAAGTCATTTAAAAAAGAAACACAAGCTCAGAATCAGTGGGTCCAGTGAGGAAAAGAGTACAGTAACTGTGACGAAGTAGATGCTTGGACTTTAATTAACAAAAAGTCACAAATATAGGAACAGGTACAATTAAAGGTAATGGTGCATTCCCAAACCTGGCAGCGATGCAGCAGCTCAGGATGCTCTCCATATACCTCTGTAGAACATGATCAGGATGATGGCGGTGGTGGTGGTGGTGGGGGGGTGGTTTGGTCATGGGTTTTCCTCAGCCTTCACAGAAAGTAGAGACTCTGCTGGGCTTTTCTGGTGATGGAGCTGGTGTTAAAGGACCAGGTGAGGTTTTTTATCAGGTAAACATAAGGGATTTGGTGCGCTGGATGATCTCGACAGAGGATCCGTCAATGTTCAGTGGAGAATAGTCACTCTGTGCACTCTTGAAGTCAACAACCATTTTGTCAACATTTAGACACAGGCTGTTGGCTCTACACCAGGCTGTTAGCGGTTGCACATCTCTCTAAATGCTGACTCATCTTTCTTGCTGATGAAACCCACCACCGTCATGTTATTGATGAACCTGAAGATGAAGTTGGGGCTTTGCACAGCTGCACAGTCAGGACTCAGCACGGTGAACAGCAGTGGCCTGAGGACACAGCCCTGAGGGACCCCAGTGTTCTGTGTGGAGGTGTAATGTTTTAACAGAGGATTATGATGTTAAATATTGTTTATTGTTATTGTTATTATTTTGAATTATACTAAAAAAAGCTGTACTGTTATAATAAACCATGTATGTCAAGTACTGGAATGAGACATGTAGCTTAGTGCAGCTAAAAAAAGCAGTATGTCTATATTATCCATTGGAAACATCAGGATAAAAGCTCTGCTGCCCACATTTATATTAGGTTAATGATAATCTATGCTTTATTTATTTTATTTCAATATAGTCACAGTGTATTAGTCCAGCTAACAATAAAGCTATATGTCTTTATTTATTTGAGTCATCAGGCTAGCATTGCATTGTGATAGAAAAATTCCAGCAAGAATCAAGGGGATGGTGTAAAAGACAATGTTGAGACCGGCCATGCTGTATGGTTTAGAGGCAGTGTCACTGAGGAAGAGACAGGAGTCAGAGCTGGAGGTAGCAGAGCTGAAGATGTTGAGGTTCTCTTTGGGAGTGACAAGGTTGGACAGGATTAGGAACGAGTACATCAGAGAGACAGCTCATGTTGGACGTTTAGGGGACAAAGTTAGGGAGGCCAGATTAAGATGGTTTGGACATGTTCAGAGGAGGGAGAGTGAGTATATCGGTAGGAGAATGTTGGACATGGAGCTGCCAGGAAGGAGGCAAAGGGGAAGGCCAAAGAGGAGGTATATGGATGTAATAAATGCGGATATGAAGCTAGTGGGTGCAAGTGTTGAGGATGCAGACGACAGGGATAGGTGGAGAGAGATGATTCGCTGTGGCCACCCCTGAAGGGAAAAGCCGAAAGAAGAAGAAGAGGCTAGCACTGCCTAACTTTATTTCTAGTTTAACCTGAAGCAGTAAATGAATCTAGGCTTCTTAATAAAAACTTCAAAAGAATAATAAAAAGAAAAAATAAAACCAATGAAATAAACCATTAGCCAAATTTTATGTTGACAAGGTTTACCTGAAATTAATGATGCTCATGTTTTATTGTGTTATTTCAATATATTTGCATAAATAGCTCCTTTTATACAGTTTAATCGGTTATTCTGTAAATATTTTCCCAGAATTCCACACTGGACCAAGTATTGAAGTTTTCCACTGGGTTGAACAGAGTGTTTTATTGTATTATTTACAGAAATTCTTCACAGAGTTCATTCAACAGTTCGGCACAATGAAGTGTCAGTAAAATGAAAGCAGCACCACCCGTGGCTTTAATCTGACTTGATGTTGTCATATTGTGCTTTCTCTCAGATGATCCATTCAGCTTCTCTCGGCTGTTCATTATGTGTCACTGCTCCGCAATTGACTTATTTTAGCGCTGACGTCTATGGATAATAATAATGATTATAATGTCAGCTTAGCTCAGCATCAGTTCCTACTTAGATTCCTGAAATATAGAAAAGATATTTCACATGAAAAAAATTTACTGGTGCATTCTAAAATATAAATGGTAATTTCTAATATATTAGATGTATATGTTGATATATTTTTTATCAAAAGCTAACTCTTTCAACTTTTCAATATTTTTAGGTGACATCTTCCTTTTTCCCGAGCAATACAAGACAAAAGGAAAAGCTACATACCGTAAACATACCCTTTTTGCCTCTGTGCAAAAGATAGGACTGTCGTAGCAGACATGTCATGAATCGGAATTGGAGATGGACATGAGTGTGGATAATTTATTGTAAAAAGTACAGTAGTGATCTTCAGGACATGGAACTTCTCAGAACTTCTCACTTTGTGGTTTCTTGATAACATAGCAAGCAGGTCTAAGAACAATGTCCTAAATAATGTGGAGTAAGGAGTGACTCCTGCAGCAGTTTGTGGATCAGTCTGAAGACCCTGGTATTCCTGGTCATTTATTTATTCATATGTTTCTTTATTTATTTGTTCTGCTTTTTAAAAAAAAAAAATTTATTACTATTACTGTTGTTATTTTATTTTATTTTTAATTGCATTTACTTTGCAATTTAAATAAATAAATAAATAAATAAATAAATCTAATTATTTTCAATAAGTAAATCAATCAATCAATAAATAAATCTAATTATTTTAAACAAACAAACAAACAAATATCATTATTATAGTTTATTATAGTTTACTTTAATTTTTGCTATCTATCTATCTATCTATCTATCTATCTATCTATCTATCTATCTATCTATCTATCTATCTATCTATCTATCTATCTATCTATCTATCTATCTATCTATCTATCCATGTCTTATAAGCTTAAAAATAAAGAAAAAAAGCCTGGTGAGGAAATGACTAAACACTATAAAATTGCTAATGTGACCAAATTGCTGTGGTATAAGAGAAAGGATTTTTTAATGGAATAAAATAACCACCATGATTTAAGGAATAAAATACTTTCTGGCATGCGGTTACAGGAAAACAACCTTTTCAGCTGTGTCAGTAGCTCTACTTCTCTTTGGGCTCTGTCACAACAATCTGTTCTGATTCTTTTTCTGTAGGAGTATTTATCTCCTTACATAAGCTATCTTACTAGCAGGGGTGTGGATGTGGGTATTAGACTCCTTATAACCCCTTTTTTGTGCTAATGGGAGATGAGATGAGCTACTTTCTCTATAATGGTTCAGTTTTCAGAGACTGGAATAGTGTGAAGGACTCACTCGTAATGAGAAAACCAAATAATATGTGACCTTTTTAAGATAATAAGATAAGGATTAAGGTAAAGAGTTTATGGTGTTTCTTTTAATATTTATGATAAATAATTTTTATGGACTGATATTATAAGGAGAACAAAAGACTCAGACTGAACATGATTTCCTGAAAGTTCCTCTCTGACCTTCATAATTATTCCTGCCATTAAGGGTGTCCACACTCATGGCCTGCTGATTTAGAGCTTTTTTTTTTTTAAGAAAACCAGTGCTTTAAATCTCTTTTAAACTACTTGGTGAAAGAGAAATGAGATCGTTATTCAAATGCTGCTGATTGCTCTTTCCTTTAAGGTCTTTTCACCCTTCAAATCAAATGAGTATGTCATAGATTCTTTGAAATTTTTATGATCTTTGGGACATACAGAAGTACTTGAGATTTGAGATTTGTTCCTGCTCTAACACACCTAAAGCTCAGCAATGGTTTGATTTTGAGTTGATCGATTAAATTGAGCTAATCTAAGGAGGTTTGTGCACCCCTGACCATTACACCCATATGAGCTTGCCGAACATCTCATTACAGATTTATTCCCACTTCACTGGTCCACTATTCTGGGAAGTCTTTCCACTAGATGTTGGAGCATGGCTGTGGGGATTAGTGATCATTCAGCTACAAGAGCATCAGTGAGATCAGACACAGATGTTGTAAGAGTGAGGAGGTCTGTGTTCTAGTTCATCCGTAAGGTGTTCAGTGTGATTGAGCTAGAGTAAGGGCACACAATGTCTTCATGGATCTCGGGCTATTTTCATGCTGGAACACATGACAATTTGAGTCTCTTCATTTCAGTGAAGAGTAATTCATTGGTATTCTAAACAATTGTGTGCTTCAGACTGTGTCCAGAAACCTTAATAGTGTATTGAATAGTGTATAGGGCTAATAAATAGCCCAAATAGTGTATTATATATGCATCACATCATGACTGCTGTCATTCATGAACTCCACTGGCCACACTAGTGGACAGTCACAGCCTCATAAAATGGCTGAACTGAACTGTACACTATTTCCCAGTAGCCACCATTAGTGGCTTGTTCCTCCTGATTATACACACCTGTTTCCCATCACAGTCACAGCATTAATAAGCAGCCCAGTCTAACAGTCACTGCTTAGTCTTTGTTACCTGCTGTATGACTCATACCTCATTTCCTAATCCTCCTGGTTTTTTCATTTGTTTTGTTTTATTCACCGGTGATGGAATAAAAAGCATCCATCTCTGCCTGTACAACCTGGTGATATGTAATTTAGCTGTGAGATGTTTTAGATCAGAAATGTCTAGAAACAAACTACCAATGGTTTTTACTCTATTTGCCCCTTTTCCATCTGCAAAGGGGCTGCAGTTTATCTTACCAGCCAGATAATAGTCTAAGAACATTAATGAAAAGAAAAAAGAAAGAAAGATTGGAATAAGGTTTGACTCCTGCAGCAATTAATGAATTAGAATAAAGTCTAAAATTCCTTTATTATTATTATTATTATTGTTATTAATAATAATAATAATAATGATAATAATAATAATAATAATAATAATATTATTATTATTATGCAACTTTAAATTCAATTCTATATGATAAAAATATTTATAAAGTCAATATATTCTAAATGATTTATGTGTGAAATGAAATATCAAATAATTAATGCCATGTCCTGACATTTGGCGGTTATATACTTCCATCAGAACACATTCCTGATTGCAATTGCATAAATCTTTTGAATAAAACTCTGTTTGTTTCATTTTACTGTGTATTTCATCGTGTAAATGGGTATTGGTTCCCTGGTGGTCTAGCGGCTTGGATCCCGCAAACAAGTCAGTATCACCTTTTAGACAGTGAGACAACAATAATTAACACCAGTTAGTTAAACACCCAAGCAGCTTCAGGTAAAAACCTTCAGAATCTTAAGAAAAATCTCAGCGATTTTGACTGTGACATGATTGTTGGTGCAAGGCTGGTTTGAGTATTTCTAGAACTGCTGATCTTACTGCTGATTTTACACAAACACAGAGTCTAGAGTTTATACAGAATGATGCATTAAAGAAGCAGCAGATCTGTGAAGGCCTTGTTGGTGAGAGGGGTTAACAGAGAATGGCAGACTGGTTTCACTTGACAGAAAGGCTGCAGTAACTCAGTAATCATCATTCTGTACTGAGCAGAAAAGCATCTCAGAATACACAACATCTCAAATCTTGAGCTGGATGAGCTACAACAGCAGGAGACCATGTCAGGTTCCACTTCTGGCTCCAAGAACAGGAAGCTGAGGGTGAACAGACTCACTAACTCTGGACAGATGAAGACTGATGAACCTAGGTTTCTGCAGAGGCACCAACAGGATGGACCCATGGACCCAATCTGCCTTGTGTCAGAAGTCCAGGCTGGTGGAGGTGGTGTAATGGTGTGGGGAATGTCTTCTTGCCACTTTGAACCGTTAATGACACAGTCTGTCACAGTTTTGTTGCTAATCATGAGCATCCCATAATGGCCACAATTTAATCTTCTAAAGGCTACATCCAGCATGATCTGGATCCTCATGTTCTTCAATGGCTTTCCCCGTCACTGGATCTGAATTCGGTAGAACTCGTATGGGATGTGGAAATCAGGAGATTGACAGCAGGAAAGTGCACCTGAAAAATCTGCAGGAATTGCCTGATGTGATCATACAGTCAACATGGACCAGAATCCTGAAGAAGCGTTTCCGACATCATGTAAAATCCAGACCGGGAAGAGTCAAGGCTGAATTAAAAGTAGTATCAGTACTAGTATCAATGTTAGTACAGTTTTTCTAATAATAAGTGCTCAGTGAGTGTACATCAGTGCGAAATAATGTTTTTGTCTCAAGAAATAAAAATTGGAATTTTTTAATTGATAGAAAATGGCTCTCAGCAGTTATTTGTGGATCTTATGAATCCGAATACAGTGTATCATTGATTTTTGCTATGACTACACTGTAAGTGCTGTAAAAAGAATGTGCTTTGGGCAAACCATATTTACATGCACGTCCTTCTAGACACACAGATGTCACTACAGTACTTCACTTTTCTGTTCTATAGACATGTCACGCTCGCAGATTACAAAATCCAGCTCCTCCTATTGCACTTATTGGATAAGCTGCAGCGATGAAAACTATCTGTTCACCCTGGAGGGGATGGAGGACAGCTTTATCTGCTTAAACCATGTGTCCCACAGGCTTTATCACCAAGCCTCACTTAAGTCTCAGGAGTTGCTGAGTGAGATTTCAAGACTGCTCCCTGTGGACATGGAAGGAACTACGGCTATGATTGTTTTTAAGAATAATACAAATTTGTGAAATTAGAGAGAACAACAGACATTGTAGGATCAATAACTTCATATTATGAGCATGTGTATGATTGTGTATTTTATGTTTGATATTTATGATTTCTCCTTTAAACTACTCTAATTGTTTTTTAAGCAAACTTTGGCTAAACTGTCTTTATATCCAGCCAGCTGTCACATTTCTGAGAACAAAACAAAACAAAAGAAATCATCAGCGTGAGTGTTCTTACCATCAGACACACTATCCACGGCTCACAGAACATCTCCCTGTTCTTGAAGTTTCACCTCCACTTCCATATAAAGGCAAGTTTTTAAAAAGCAAACAAACTTTCCTCCTCAACATCCTGTCTAAAAGTTTTCAGAGAGATTTTTTTTAATAGCACTGAGTAATAAAAGTCGGTCTTCTGGCCAGATTCAGTGACAAGAAGATTCAGAATAAAATAATCTTCTAAGAGAGATTCAAAGGTCTTAAAAATGATGCCAGGCTTTTACTTTCTGCATAACATGTAGTTAATTAACTTGGAAGGGTTTGTGTAATTAGTTGTCCTGTTAAAACACTATCCTTCAAATAGAAATGTATGTGACACAGTTAGCTAGATGAAAACAACACTTAGATGCCTGCCAGTGTTTGGCTGTGAGAGGCACCATCAAACTGCAGATAGATTTTAAGCACGGATTCCTTTAATGAGTGGAATTTAACAAGATTATCAGCATTGTTTAGATCCCAGACATTAATTCCTCATTCCTTCTATTATTGTTTAGGAATGCATTGATAACGATACTGGATTTATCAGGGAATCTGTCCAACATCATGCTCATGTATTCATTTGAATATACAGTGCTCAGATCCCACATGCTACTGTG
Organism: Hemibagrus wyckioides; assembly: GCF_019097595.1. Classification (NCBI taxonomy): domain Eukaryota; kingdom Metazoa; phylum Chordata; class Actinopteri; order Siluriformes; family Bagridae; genus Hemibagrus; species Hemibagrus wyckioides. The sequence continues at coordinate 30,690,686 of NC_080715.1, read as the reverse complement.
TGATGTTTGCTCTGTAAATGTTTTTGCACTAACAAACACAAGCCATGAGAACCTGGAGATAGTTCACCATTAATATATCCAAGTAAAGCAGGGTATAGAGTTTCCTCTGCCGAATATATTAAGAATCAACTACTTAAACAAATTTTTGCCAAAGCCAGAAAAAATGTCTGCAGGCAAAATAACAGCTCTTATAGTACCTAGTGTGTTGTTCTTGACGATTCCAGAAATACTTTCCAAAGTAAAACATTACCTACTCTTCTCCAGGTCCCGGTTACCACTGTCACTAGCTAGTGCACTTCATTTTAAAACCAGCTAGTGAAAGTTATTAAGAAAAGATCCTAGTAGCCTTAGCACATGAGCACACTCTAGAGAAACATAAAGCTAGAGCTACAGACTAATCCTCTGTCGTGTTTGTGTCAGTGTACTTATTCACTAACGCTTTAATGAACAGCTGAATTAGAAACGGTATTTTAGGGTGCTTTTTTCGTAGCAAGCAGGAAAAGAAATGAAACAATTTAATTAGGCTAAAAGTGCATTCACTCTGTGCTACCTGGAGTTGAATAAAGGCCCATGTAATATATGCAATAGTACTTAAAAGAAAGACAAGCAGACACATGCTGTTGTTAAATGGAGTGCTGCCAAGTGCAAATGTAGAGTCTCGATCTCTTCTAATACACTAGTCTAGTCTGGTGTGTGTCAAAGCATCTCCTGGAGAACATTACTGTCAAAAAGAGAGAATAAAGGCAAATTCTTTCAGCGATGATTGACCTTCGTCTATTATTTATAGAACGGAGCAGGAGCAATGGCGAAAATGTCAGACTGAAATAGGCACTGTGGACTGAACAATAAACAGCGAGCATTCCGCATGGAAAGCCACCTGATAGTCTTAAGGAGCCTTTTATTTCTGGTGGATATTCCGAATCCATCCCTGCCTCATGACATTGCTTCGGGAGCTACAGTATAATCCGGGCCTCAGTCCTGCCTATGTGCTGCAGCATTAAAAAAAAAAAAAAAAAAGATTTTCAAAAGAATTTTGGTACACTGAAGCTTTCCGAGGTTAATCCGAGAGGGACTGCTCTTCCTCTCCCTGACAGATCCATCCCATGTGATGTTTCTCTGAAAAGAAACCGTACATGATGTTTGACTGGGCTTATTCAAGCATAAACAACATCCTCCGTCCCATGCGGTCTGAAATGTCTGCAGTCTTCCTAGCCAGTTTCCTTTTGCTTCCCCCTCCCTCATTCTCCCTCAAGTTCTTTTCTAAATCAACTTGCTCATTTCCCTACTGCTCTCTACACTCAGATTAGCCTTGCATCAGAATGTGAGGTTCCACTGGAGCTCTTTGTATGGATTCAGTGACATGTCTCACCCAGGCTAACTCTCCCACAATCCTCACTTTTATTTTTTTTCCTCGACCCTGTCTTCAAAATCCAGTGGCGCGGCCTATCTCCAGCTTGCACGCCCACCAGTAATTAAACACCTCAATGAACAGATTAAGGAGTTTCCCCATTTGGAAATTTCATTACCATTGCTGTAATTGGATTCCAAATTTAATTAGCACTCCTCAATGAAAACAGCAGGTGATGCCGAGTGCTGTCCAAGAACGGTGATGGCAATGGTGAGACCAAGAACGGGGTTTCGTCCTGACACAGTAGTGCTTCGTGACCTGTTGCTCTTCACAGGAAAGGGTTCGGAGAATTTGTAGAAAAACACTGACCTAGCCAAAGAGACATACAGGCTTAGAGAGGCACTGATCTTTGTTCCCTAGTCTGCCTGAAGGGTCTGTGTTGTGTCTCTGAGAGCAAATTGCATTTTCTCTATTTGAGACACAGATGTATCCCTACAGATCACTTCCAAAAAGGAGTCCAACACACACATACACATTTACATTTTAATCAAGCATTTAAAACTTCTAGAAAGTGCCAACTCAGTCCTCTTGGCACACAGTCAGCTATAATTTGATAGACTGCACTTTGCTTTCTGAAGGGTTCTTAATAAAGTATGCTTGCCACTCGAAAAATAGAGACAAATGTCACATAAGCATTCTTCTGCTAATTTACTGAACCCATTTTGGAGAAAAACAATGACTTGTAGTGATTAGAATAAATTCAATTCCAAGGCTTTTGGGGAAAGTTTCTCTACGTAAGGCCAAGATAGATGCCGAAGATAAAACCCGTAGCCTTGATGCAACAGTGACTGGTAGAAAGCTCCATGGGAGACATCGTGGGATCTGTAATTCATTTAGAGAAGAAAACAGATCTGAAGACGTCTCATAGGAGAGTGGCGCCTCATGATAGAGGTCAAGAACCTCGATGAGAGCAATAATTAATCATTACTTTTCGGCAGAGGGGAGAGAATATAATGTCTTCGGTCAGACCAACTGTTTTTCTTGATTTTGGCCTTGCTATTTCAACCTTGCTCAACCCTACTTTTATTATGTGCAGTTTTTCTCACTGTTTATGTCAAAAAATTATACATGTTTGAGAAAGTGATAGAACCAAAATAAACTGATTAAACAACATGCTTCATACAGTTCAAACGGTTTAAATACATCTTAGAGAAGATTTCAACCTGGCAACCGCACAGCACAACACATAATATTCAGAACAATTGAGGACACGTATTAAATTCTGCATGTTCTTAACATATTGACCACAGTGTTAGATCTTATCTTTGATTGTGGTCATGATGGAAGACAATATATCAGGAAAATTGATCCCCATTAGACCTTTCAGAACCCTGTCTTTAAGATGATGTCCTGTCAGACTTTTAATAAGAATCATGTTTTTCTTATTGGTGGTATTCATGGTTAGACCACAGCATCCTAAAGAATGATAGACTTTAGAGCAGGAAAAAGGCTACAATCACAGCAGCATGAGAGCATGTTTGGACAACATCTGTTTTCTTCATATACTTGATTGCCAATATTTAATTTTCATTGTTTTCTGATTGATTATTCAGTGTTGCCAATTTATTAAAATTGCCTCTAGATTAGGTGACTATATAGACTGCTTTAGAGACTTTATTACAAAAAAGCAAAGTGTCAAGAGCAACTTATCTAGCAACATTTTAAACAGATGTTAGGGACAGTGTTGCACTGGATATGGCTCTCCAGCTCACATTACAGCTGCTGGGTGATTGAGTTTTAAGAGAGCAGGTTTGATTGACTTACCATCATCGTGTATAAATCCTTATTATCATTCTTTACAACGGCCAATCACGGATAATTGTTTCCAATGACCAGTTACTGACGTTTGTACCCACCAAAAAACCACGGATATTCATCACACCTAATCACCCCTCACCATTGTTCCCATCAACCAATCTCTGATCACCATTTTATTCCCATCAAACAATCACTGATCATCATTGTTCCTATCAACCAATCACTGATCACTATTGTTCCCATCAACACTGATCACCATTATTCCCATCAACCAATCACTGATCATCATTGTTTCTATCAGCCAATAACTGATCACCATTGTTCCCATGAGTCAATCAGTGATCACCATTGTTCCTATCAACCAATCACTCATCACCATTGTTCCCATCAACCAATCACTGATTGCCATTATTCCCATCAACCAATCACTCATCCATCACCATTGTTCCCATCAACCAATCACTGATCACCATTGTTCACAACAACACCTATCACCATTGTTCCCATCAGCCAATCACTGATCACCATTGTTCCCATCAACCAATGACTCATCACCATTGTTCCCATCAACCAATCACTGATCACCATTGTTCCCAACAACACTGATCACCATTGTTCCTATCAACCAATCATTGATCATCATTGTTTCTATCAACCAATCACTGATCACCATTGGTCCCATCAACCAATCACTGATCACTATTGTTCCCATCAACCAATCACTGATCACCATTGTTCCCATCAACCAATCACTGATTGACATTATTCCCTTCAACCAATCACTCATCCATCACCATTGTTCTCATCAACCAATCACTGATCACCATTGTTCCAAACAACACTGATCATCATTGTTCCTGTCAACCAATCACTGATCATCATTGTTCCTATCAACCAATCACTGATCACCATTGATCCCATCAACCAATCACTGATCACCATTGTTCCCATCAACCAATCACTGATCACCATTGTTCCAATCAACCAATAATGATCACCATTGTTCCCATCAACCAATCACTCATCTCCACTATTCCCATCAACCAATCACTGATCACCATTGTTCCCATCAACCAATCACTGATCACCATTAAAACTTTAGAACTTAAGACACTTTAGAAATTGTTTTTTATATTGTTTGTATGATTTAATATGCAAATGATTGTGACGATACAACAAATAATGAAATGAAAACATGACATCATACTACTTTCCTGGAAAAACTTGCAGCACTGGTTATACTGTATGTGGTCTAGATCACAAAAGGCTCAAGAAGTTCTAAATCACTCGTCAGGGGTGAAAATAATTTAAAAAAAGGAGGGAAAAAGAAGTAAATGGCTGTTTCAATCATCTCTGTCAAGCAGTTGCCTGACAGAATAAGTTTCCAAGTACCTTCAAGTGACTTTTCAATGCTGTTATCTTCTTAAACCTGTCTGAATTCCACGTGAGCTGGGAAGCAATGAAGAGGGCTATCGATCTTCTCGCAGGCATACAGTGCACAACCACGAGGGACCATCAGCTAAAAGCTCCGGCAAAATGACATGAGATAAAAACGCCATGGAACTTTATCCTTGAAACTCACGTAAAAAAGGAGGTACGATCATTCGGCTAGAGGCACCACACTCGAGTCGCCATCTTCGGCTTGTGTCTGTGGTCTGTGTGGTATGCATTTTGCATGTTGCCCTGAAGTTGACATGAATGTATTGTGTGAGTCAAAGATGAATGTTTTTAGCTTCAGCCACTTGAAAAAGAAACAGAACTCTTTACTAAGTCATTTTCCATTTAATTTCCATCTGCAAATCCAAACAGAACACACACACTCAAGTATACACTTTTATTTGATGTTACCCATCTTTAATAGGGCATTAAGTAACTCTGCATGTTAATTCCGAATCAACTATTCTCAAAGTTCACAATTTTTTAAACAAGCACCAAGAATTTTTAATGCACAATTTGTCATAGTCATTGTCTACTAATTAGCTGAGCTTTTTGATTTGCATATATAATGGATTTAAAGCCTAACAATATGCCTTCATTACCAATTTAGAGTACTCAAACCACTGTCTGACAGATTTAGTTTTTGTCTGAGGTTCACTGCTGTTTAATAGATTATTAAAGTCACTTTTATTTGGAATAAATGTACCCTTGAGTAAGGCTGATTTGGTATTTGCACAGTATGTGCATTTAATAACACATACTTTGTTCGACATTCTCTTATTAATTGACAGCTTAAAGAAATGTATTGAGAGATGAGAAAGTGTACATTTTTGAAATATACACCGATCAGGCATAACATTATGAGCACTGACAGGTGAAGTGAATAACACTGATTATCTCCTCATCATGGCACCTGTTAGTGGGTGTGATATAAGTTGATGTGTTAGAAGCAGGAAAAATGGAAGGATTTGAGTGAGTTTGACAAAGGGCCAAATTGTGATGGCTAGACCACTGGATCAGAGCATCTCCAAAACTGTAGCACTTGTGGGGTGTTCCCGGTCTGCAGTGGTCAGCATCTATCAAAAGTGGTGGTTCTGATAGTAATGTGCCAGAATACACAGTGCATGAATGTGCAGGGCTGTTTTGGCAGCAAAAGGGGGACCAACACAATATTAGGCAGGTGGTCATAATATCTGGTTGGTGTATATTATAAAACTTGTTATACTGTTCGTATAATGTGGACATTGGAGGTATGGAAATGTGCAGGATGTAAAAAAAGTCAAATCTGGTAAAGGATTTTGAGAAATTATCTCACTGTTGTACTTTGATGTATGTAAAAAAAGCTTTCCTATCTCAATCTGTATTTATATTAAAATTCCATTCATGTTCTGCATATGTATCATTCACTTGGCTGGCAGTTAGCAGAAACTTTCCATTTGTCTTCTTAGCCACTCCAAGATTCTCTTAAGTAGGTTGTTGCCATCACCTAATAATTCAGGAATCTTTGTCAGTGCCAAATGCCAGGCCATTTCTCTGGCTTGGCTGAATTCAGTCTGGCAGGCCAATCTCAGGATGCTCAAAACTATTCCAGCTCTAACAAATTAAAAAAAAGGAAGTGCCTGTAAATGTACAGTCAGGTTTTTTGGGTGCTATTTTTCAAGACAAGCCTGACAAACTGTATCGGTCAAACAGGAAATCGAGTAATTGTTTGTGTGTTAAACCAAAAAACAGATTACTAGATCGAAGGTCAGCTCGCAGTCTCAATGAATCAGTTTGACAAAAACATAAAGGGTTTTTTTTAAGCTTTTGTGTGTTTGCACTAGTCAATGAAGCTGAAATGTGTTATTCCATAAACATGAATGTTTTTTTCCCATTTTTCAGACATCTAATAGTAGTAAATCAGACACTTCTAAATAAGTGTAGTAATAACTGGTGTGTTTCAGAGTCTACTTGTTCTTTGGTTTGCATATTGACTGACAGGAGAAGAAAAAAATACAAAATACAAAACTGTTGACTCCATTATGCTGCTGCATTTTGCTGGAACATTTTGTGTCCAAGCCTCACTACAAATCAATATAAAGTTCTTCTGTCTGATCACCTTCATCCTGCAGTATGATGAAACATTTTTATGAACATTCTGATGGGAATGCTCTTTCACGATTAACTCTGGCCCGTGTACAAGATTCCTGAATCCTGTGTACTCTAGAAGTGCTGTATCATGGGTCCCTGCACTCTGAGCCCAACATATTAGCAATCTAAGAAAAATAAAGAATTTCACTAAGCTTTAATGTACTGCATATATGACAAATACAGGCTTCTGTCTCTCTATACAACCTTTTTGATAGAAAGGATTAGTTTCACTCAAGCACAAAAAGCCTCAAACACACATTATGTCGCTTAAACTTAAACTAAAATTGTTTTATACCTATACACACATTATCCTTTTGACACACTGGAACCACAGAAGTGTATTCTCAAAAGTATAACAAAGACCCAAAGTAGATTGTGTTACTAATTGTACCACAATTGTAACAAATGGATTAGTTGTGCCCAGGAGGTCTAAATGGACAAAACAGCACACAAGAAAGAGATACTATGTCTTTAAATATACAAACACTGTCCTCCATGTTTAATCTCATCCCTGTCTTCTCTGTCATGCCTCAAATAACCCACATTTTCCGCAAGTCTGTCATGACATGACACTTGGTGTCCCCACTTACAAGCATAATTAATGAGATGAAGCAGAACTGAGTTTAATTAAAATATCCAAACCATTTTATATTGCAAACTCTATGCATACCCTATCTTAATATCTTACTTGAAATAACAGGTTGACTTTGGAAAACAGCGAGTAAGTCTTAGATCTGTAGGCAAGAATACATAAATAATGTTCAAAATATAAAAAATAACTACACGAAATAAATCATGGAGCTCACTCAAAATTTTGTTGTGGAAATGACTACAGTATTTATCTTGGAATGCTTTCCTCAGTGCATTATTGGATATGATCACGGACAGTCATGTACATTAAATCCACTCATACCACAAGAGATCAGTTTGTGGACATATTGACCATCACACTCACATGTGTTTGTTGAACATCTCATTCCAGATTTATTCCTTTTCACTGTTGAGAATAAGCTCCACTCTTGTCTGAAGGCTTTCCACTAGACATTGGAGCGTGGCTGTGGGGATTTGTGTTCATTCAGCTACAAGAGCATTAGTGAGATCAGACACTGATGTTGTAAGAGTGGGGAGGTCTGGGGTTCAGTCAGTGTTCTATTTCATCCCAAAGGTGTTGTGGGGGTTGAGTCAGAGTCAGAGCTCTGAGCAGGACACTCAGATCTTCCACTCGAACCTTTTAACACATCATGTCTTCATAGAGCTCGCTTGGTCCACATGGGCATTGTCATGCTGGAAGAGATCCGGGCATCATAGTTCCTGTAAAGGAAAATTGTAATGCTATAACTGTGAGCTTTTTGTGTACTTTGTGGGGAAGAACCAGATATCAGTGGGATGGTCTAGATCAAATATCTTGGAGCTTTGGTTATGGCCATTATATACTTTTTCCAGTGCTGACAGAAAACAACAGGGTACAGAAAGTCCTAAGAAATGCTAATTCAAATCACCACCATCATCATCATCATCATCATTATCATCTGCTGCTGATTTCCTTATTGCTTTAGTTTTCGTATCTTTTTCCTATGAATCCCCAACAGTGCCTGACAAGGTTAATAACTTTAACCCCAAGCTAAGATCTCCTCTAGATTTAGCTGACTCTTCAAAATTGAGGAAATTCAGGCCTCTGAGTTCAGGAATGCCTGGGAAAAATTAACAATAACACCAAGTTAAAAGGAAGGAGTAAAGCCTTAAAACCAAGTTAATGGTCCATCATGAAATCGTTAACAGATGTACACACTAATCACAAAGTGGTGTGTTCTGAGAGGCAGCTATATGCTTTCAAGACAATAACAATGAAAATGGCCCTGCATTGTTATTTCTGACTGTTAAAACCTCTACTACAGGATCTGCTCACTCTAGCGCCTCTGTCTACACAACGTCCAAAGAGATTTTATAAATTTGTTAGATTGTATATTGAAGTAATGAGTTACACTAAGATTCTGCTAAATGATACATTAACTAACATGAGCATGTCATAAATCCAGCATTACTGCATCATAAAAAAATGAACCAAAAGTAACCAACGCATGTATTTATTGATGCTATTAATTAATAAACCAAATAAGCCAAGTACACCAAACCTGCATTAACAAACATTTATCCCATTTATAATTCAAATGGAGCTCACAACATGAAACAATACATGTTAACCTTCATATTTCATATTCTGGCAGAATAATTCAGTAGTATGTTTTAGCCCAGAGTTCAGTAAGTTAGCATTCAGTATAAGATTTAGCAGCATGTAGTATCGTTGTTTTTGCTAATTTTCTGGACTTAATTTTCGTCCTGGATTGAACTTAATAGTTAATGCAGGTGTAATCCATTAACGTTCCATTAACACCAATTAAAACATATCTTTACTTTGCTAACATTCTTCATGCTTTATGAAAATTCAACTAATGATAAAAAATAACTGACTAATGTTCATTGTGTTTTTTTTATATTATATATGATTTGAATACCGAATGGAGTACTGTAAATTTGAGGAAGCGACACTGAATGTGCTTGCTCTGTTTAAATATGGCACATAAACCTTGAAATCCAGCAGCTCTGAGCTTAGGGTGTGACAGAGTGTGATGCGAAGCCTATGACTGGAACAGATGACCGTTTTCATGCTCTTTTGACAATCATATGCTAAATAGCAAAAAGCTCTGACCCTAAGTTGAGTAGGTCAAGTGCATATAGTGGAACTGTGATCTTGTGTGTGATCTTGTGTGGCTAGCAGCTTTGGAAAGAAAAGACGATTGATCAGTCACCTTGAATCTGACCTTGGTTTGTCCATTCGGTAGCAAGTCAGTCTGTAAATGGACATATGATGATGGATTGATCCTTTTTTTTTCTAAACACTTCCTAGCCAGTAACCCAGACACAGAAAGATAAAGATTAGTGACATTGTCATAGATTGACATACATTTACCAGGAATTAAAAGACATGAAAGCTCCTTCACTCTCAGTCTTTGTGTTAAGGCAGCATTTTAAGATAATGTAGCTCAGAGGTCACAGCTACATTGAAGGAGCTGGAAGGTGTCCATCTTATATTCTGATAAGAGCAGACAGACCTTTAAATTAGAATTATGGACCAGAGGCCTGTAATTATCTTTGTCTGATGGATTAATTCTACCTCCGACATAAAGCCGAGGGTCACCGAGTTAGCCTTATATTGCTGTATAATTATTTGCAGTGGCTCTGATGTTGGAATGGCAGAACACTTTTTGACTCAGGGTCCCAGGATGCTCTTATGGCTGTGTTTCCTTCTGGCTCTCCCTTTCAGCTACGCTCTGATCACAACACATATATTCATAGGATAAAAATGAGATAAAAGAAGTCCAATACCTGGCAAAGTGCGCCTAGCAAAGCTCAGCAAGCATGAAAAGAAAAGTCTGATGAGAAAGAGGAAGGTTGGATACATGGATGGATACTATGATGTCTGCTAAAAAAGCTTGCTTTTCCTCTAAGATCTCACAGTCACAGCAATTGATGTTAGATTAGCAAATTTGGTGAACAAAACCCACTACACCATGATGACCCAGCACTTTGGGAGAAAATGTTGACTGACCAACATCAATGTGAAATTGTCATACATGAGCCACTTCAAATAAACAATTTCAATTTTCCTCCATATGATGACAAAATTCTGTATCGATTACTGTCGACAGTTAGCACATGAAAATGAAAAACGCAGAGAGAAAATCCATTCTGTGTTCTGCGTCTTTGAAAAATGAAATTTTTCTTTTAGTAGTGCTCATGGATTTATATTCACAGCCATTTAAGTGAGCACAAAAAAGCAGAATGCGCTATGCAACTATGCAGACTTGGCACTAATTACCAAAGAGACTAAAACCTGACACAGGCATTGATTTGTGCTAGTCAAGAATTGCATTAAAATCAACCATCTTTGATGGAGCACCCAAATATGGCCTTACTTGTGGCCCCAGAAATGCCAAATAATGTCACATGATCTTAATATAAATACATCTGTTCTAGGAAAGGCCCCTAAACTAAAAGCTAAAGCATTATCTACAAACATCATAGATATCAAGAAGCTAATAAAAAGCTCTGGGACAAGGCTCTATTAAAATATTATTATTATTATTATATGATACAAATCCCTCAAATTTGAACATTTGAACACCTTAACTCCTTAGCCTGGAGTATTGCACAATATGGCTGAAAAGCAAAAGTCATGTAACCTGGAAAGAACAACCGAGAGGTAACTCTGAAGGAGCTGAAGAGATTCACAGCTCATATAGGAGAAGCTGTGGACAAGGACACACATAGGCACTCCACAAAGCTAGGCTTTATAGAAGAAGAATCCATAAGACTTTGCCAAAGGCCACATGTAGAAAAAAGTTCTCTGCTTTGATCAGACCAAAACTGAACTTTTCCTACAAAGCAATCCAACACTGCTTACCACCCTAAAAACTGTCATCTCTAAAGCGACACATGGTAGTGGTGGCATCTTGGTGTAGGGATGTTTTTAATCAACATGGGAATACTGGGATCCTGGTCAGGGAGGAGGATAAAATAGGTGGAGCAATATTACAAGGTAATCCCTAGCTCTAGTCTGCAAGAGGCTTAGGTAGCCTCAACTTTCAGTTTTAACAGTCATACTTACTACCAAAGCTACACCCGAGTTGTATTAGAATGGTGCAGGCAAAGCTCCAACATCAGTCTGATTGAGAGTGTGTGGCAAGCTTTGTAATTTTCACCAGAAGGTTCCATTCAGACCTTTGCCATCCAGATGTGTAAAGCTCACAGAGATATCCCACAAGACTTGCAGTTGTAATTGCAGTCAATAGTGCTCCTATCAAGTACTGCCCCATGGGAATAGGGGCAAATGCAACCACGAAATTCCTGCGTTATTGTTTAATTAACCTTTGAGTAACAATATAAAAATTATTCCTCACTTTCAGATGATTGAAATATTATGTAATTTAAATGTTAAAAATCCATCTGAAAGTCCATTTCAGTGCAAGGTTGCAATAGCGCAAAAGGTGTAATCAGTCAAGAGGGTTAATACTTAAACAACACTGCAAATATCATTAAAAGAGGATGGAAAGCATCAACACACCTCACATCCCATTAGTGTGGCTCTTTTATGAAGTGATCAAGGTTATGTTGGTGCCACAGGACAAAACATATGCACATATACCATTTCCTTGCAGTCATTCCGACAGCTTGGAAAGGTGTAGACCTCGGGGTCAGCGTTGTCTGGGGGCTCTAGCAGGTTTGCTTCACACCTCCAGACATGAGGTTTTCATTCCTGCCACTGCACTGTGTCTGCAGACTTTGCATGTTTTCGCTATGCTTCAGGCGTTTCCACCTTGCCCAGTAAAAAAACTTGTGTTGTAGGCTAGTTAGTGTCGCTAAATTGTCTGTGGTCTTTGTGTGTGTGTGTGAGTGTTCGACTGTGCCTTGTGTTGGGTTAGACCCCATCCAGGGTGTCCCCCAGTTTTTGCCACGAGGCCCCTGGAATAAGATTGAGACTTCCTGTGACCCTGTGTTGGATAAATGCTACAGAAAAAATGGATGGATGGATGGATGGATAAATGGACAGAGGGATCTACGAATGGATAGATAGTTGGATGCAGGGATGAATGGACAGATGGATGGATGCGGGGATGTATGGATAAATAGATGGATGGATGGATGAATGGATAGAGGGATGGAGGGATGGATGAATGGATAGATGGATAGAGGGATGGATGGATGAAAATCAAAGAGATCTGCTGCTTTTTTGACAAATTAAGCTAACAAACTTATTGCTGTGTCTTGTCCAGCAGTGATATTTGCTTCCATTGCTTCTTCCTATCAGCTGTGTATTTCTAGTAAATTTCTGAATGATTTTTCTTTTTGGTAGAAATGAAAAAAATTAAAGCAAATATATATTTTTTATAGATGATGGTAAAAGAATGACTGCACACAATTAAATCTGCAATTTTTTGTAGCCCTGATTTATCAGAGTATAGCTGTCACTATATAATATTTATGGGTGCACTCTGAAAAGAGAAAAGGACCCTTAATATTGGTGTGATACAGTAGAATATGGCCCAGTTTAGCACTTTATCACCTATTGAGGAATCCTGTTACAGCCAGTGAAAGAAAAAAGCCTAATTTTACACAGTCCTAGCCTCAAAATTCAAGCTGTCTAACTACTCAGACACAGAAAATACTACTTAAACACAACATCTAAGTGAAATATAAAGCAAATACAGCCATCTTCTTCACACTTGGCACTGATCCAAAGTACAATTTTTACAACCAATTTACTTAATTTAAGAAGACTAATTTAGCTCCTGTTCCTGAGCTTAGCGTTAGCGCCATTTATTTTGCTTCAATTGGTAATTGAGAAAAAAAACTAGCTGACTTTATCTCAGTCACTCTGACTCAGTGTGGGTCATGACATCATATGGAGAGAGACAGAGAGAGAGGCAGCCTTCACTGTGAGGGAGCGCAAGGCATTAGCGCGCATTAGCTGTTATGCTAATCGCTGACTCTGTGGGTAGGAGGTCAGGACATTGGGAGATGTACTAGCGGTTTAGCTCCCCTGCTAATGCCAGCTAATGTGCCACAGAGATGTAATTGGACTCTGGCTGTGTACTCTCAGTGGGTGTGTATCCTCGCTCTGGGTGTTTGCATTAAAAGATCAAGTTCACCCATATTTTAAAGTTTTTCTATGTAAGAAAAAAGTATATTAAACTTGACAAAAGTGAATCATTTTTGTGCTGGTCATCTGCTCCAAGACTCCAAACCCTGTCTCTATCTGTCTGTATCTCATTAGTGCTCTTACACTCTTGCATATCTGTAATTGTCTTTAAATTCAAACTGGGTGTGGTCTGAAAGCAGAAATCCTTTCCTGCGTAGTTTGTTCTATCTGATCCTTCTCTTCCCTGAAGATTCAACTCTGGCAGCTCATTTGCACCCAATGATGATCAGAATCTCAACCAGTTGCCCTGTGAACTGTTCTGGCAAATCATGACTGGTGCATCTCCGTTTTGCGTCTCCATGTGTATATCTGTTCAGAACACATCATTTGTTCTTTCTGGGTAATTTATTCCTATTTGGTTACGTCTCTAATATCTGGTATGGATCGGAGACAGAACCGTAATGAAACACCTTGCCAGTCATGCATTTTCAAACTTTATCATCAACATATGGTTACAGGTCAACATTCATTAGAGAGCCTCTTGACACCTGCGGGACCTTAGCAGCCAATTATGTGGTTTATTATGTAGAACCAGTTCTGATTGGTGGCTTGGATAATGAGTCCATATATAGTAGTGCAAATGCAGCCCTTTGCCAAGGCTTCATAAATAGATGATGTGCACTGGCTGGCTTGTGGTAAGAATAGAGGACTTTCCTTGGGGCCAGATGAGAAATTGCCCACTGGAAAGTGGGGCAGACAGTCTGTGGTTTGTTCTTCTCCAGCCATACCACTGAAGAATGTAATTTCTTGCATGAACATTAGCTCATGTGATGTTCACTACTTGACTGTGGATGTCATATTAACCTACTTAATTTTATTTCATTTATATAAAAAAAGCATTTTGCAACGTTTCTTTTCAAAATTGCCCCAGGCAATAAAAGTCAACACAGGTATTGTAATGCTCTATGCTTAGATACAGTGGTGTCCTAAAGATCTATCTATCTATCTATCTATCTATCTATCTATCTATCTATCTATCTATCTATCTATCTATCTATCTATCTATCTATCTATCAAATCTATCTATCTATCTATCTACTAACAACTTGTGGTCTAGGCCACACCCACATTGTGTTTTAAGTCCAAATTCAGCCAGAAATATTGAGAGTCATTAGATACGCTTTGGTTCATTAGATGTGTTACCGCTTTAGTTCACAAACCTACATATTTTACTGCCTAGTAGAATATATCCCACTGATATTTGTGTTTGTGTGTGTGTGTGTGTGCAAGTGTCTCTTTGCTTGGCCTGAATCAGACCACCGGTTTTCTAAGATGAAGCAAGGTTCTTCGTGTGTGTGTGTGTGTGTGCAGAAGACGCAGGTGTGTGTGTATATGAGAGTAATCAGACCTCCATTCCCAGGCTGACAGCTCTTTTACTCTGCCTGGATGAGGCCCGCTCCTTCCAGCGAGACGATATATTTCCCAGGCGAACTGGCAGGGTCAGTTTCAAAATAGTTGTGGCTATGGATGATAAGCAGAGAAAAGAGTCCCTTTCATCCCTCGCTCTGGAGGACAAGGAAAGAAACAGATGAGGTTAACTGATTGTGACTCATGAATGTTAAGCACTGACAATCGTGCATTTTGTTAACATCCTGATCAGAAATAAAGCTCCCATCATTCTGCTAGATGATAGACAGAGTTGAATATCTCGCAGGGTTAATTATGTAACAGAGATTTGAGCTGAGATTTGAGAAACAAAAGCAGTTCCTTCAGGATATTCAGAGGAGCTTGTAATTTTCAAAATGACTGCAGATTTTCTGCAGGTTTGGTTCGAGACATCGTCACACCACACATTCAGCCAAAGCACACAAGTTCTTTGATTCACACACATGTCTCTTCAATGGTAGGAGTTTAAATAAAGAATCTGGTGCTTGAAATTTCACCAATCAATCAATCAATCAATCAATCAATCAATCAATCAATCAATCAATCAATAAATAAATAAATAAATAAATAAATAAGCACAAAACGCCCCTACAAGATGCATGCTAATTTTTGTTTTAAAAAAGCAGCAGCAACATAATTTTTAGCTGGTAAAAAAAAAAAACCTGTAAAATCCTTGTGGGACTGCACAAGTTTAACAAAGTCTGTGTCTTGGCTCTACATCATGGTGGTGGTGCATCTTAGGTTTCTGTCTTAGTGGAGTTTTACATGTTCTCTCCTTGGACTTCCTCCAGGTTGTCTGGTTTCTTCCCACTTACAGCTCGGATATTTGCATTTTTACACGGTTCCCTGTGATGGACTGGATGATTTTATTTTCGAGATATTCACCCCTTAAATCCAGTGCTCCAGCTGCAACTGAGAATCCACAACTGGAAACTATTTACAGTTTCCTCCCAGTTGGACTGTCCATCACATAGATGGCACACCAAGACACTACTCATTGTCTAGGAAAATCACAGCAATCTGAAGAGCTCTGTAGCGTTCAAGTAGCAAATAAAGGAATTCCTTTATTTCTTTATGGAGGAAAAAAAATTCCATGTTCACTTAATCAAACCTTAATGAAAACATATGAATGGAAGTTGAAGGACAGTGTTAGCAGTCAGAGAATTTCATTAGGATGAAGAGGAACTATTTAAAAAGTGGATTTGATCATCTAGGAGGAGGAAGAGGACAAATAGGAGGAGTAATGAACCAGAGGAAATTTATGTATGAACTGGATGATGAGGAACTGTGGAAGAACGAATTGCCAAGTAAAATAAAACCAAGCATCAAGCTTGTTTCATAAAGCATAAATTCATATTTGAATCCTTATATCAGATTTATGGATGAATTATAAATATATTAAGCAAGTGACTCAAACATGTGGTGCTTATAATCAGCCATACGCAGGCGTGATATTTGCATACCTTTTTTTTTTTATCCCTGGCAAGAAACGTAATACAATTTTCCCTAAGGGTCTTCAGCTAAAGTGAGGATTGAAGCCGTTTTGGGTTTATATCATTGTAGTAAACCTGTGCTTGAAGTCAAGGGCCTTCATCGGCTTATGCCTGGAGCTGGTCCTTCATGTTTCCAGTCTTCTAATTTTCACCAACTTGGTCTATGAAATGCTGAAAAGAGAGACAAGATGGAAAAAAGCAGTTCGTGGTGAGATATATTAAAGTTTGCTGAAATTATTGCACTTGGGGAAATAAGAGTCGAAGGAATATTATCAGGCTAATATTGAACGATTCATATTCATCATGTTCAAGTTTTTAGATGATTTCTGCATGGAAGCTAAATCCCATTACCAAGATCTCCTGATTTAAAAAAAATATATATTCAAAATGTAATCTAAATTTAATAAAATGGTGCAGTTAATACATTACGTTTTGTGTATTATGTTTTCAGTGTAATTCAGATAAATGTCACATCACTTCATCTTCTTGAAGGAAGTGAGGATTTATTTGAATAAACTCAAGGTTTAATGAAATCAGAGGTTTTCTCTGGAATTCTTTGTGTATTTCTGCTTAGAGATCATTTGACATTTAAAAGCCACCTATAGTCCAAAAATAAAGTGTAGATCAGGAAAGATGCCAGGTGGAGGTGTGGAGGAAAAAAAGTCCATATTGTAAAACTTAATAAATAAAAATGTATATTTTGTTGTATAAGTTGTATAAGTAATTGTTTTTTGAAAGATGGTGAAAGCCAAAGCAGCAGCTTTTAATCTGCACCTTGGAAAGAACGATGTGTCGAGTGTGGTGACCTGCAGAGCTGCGGTGCATTCAGTGTAAAGACACAGCAGTTATAACATCTGCTATAACTAGCAACTATAACCATACTGTATACAGTACTGTAAATTTCACTCTTCAGTAAACAGATCTGCACCGGTGGGTATTAAGCTCTGAGGTTTTTGAGCTTTATCCTCTGATCTCTGTTTTTTTCCCCCACCTCACCTTATTCACATCAGCTTGCGTTTGATCTTTTTGCTTTATCCCCTTCCTTTCCCACCCTGCTGTATTTTGCTCATTTCCTCCACTCTCATGTGCCATCTGTTTCACTCTTGCCCTTACCACAGAGGTTTGCTCACTTTCAGTTCTCTCACCCCTCATCCTCCAAACACCCCCCACCCCCACTCCCACCCCACCGCACCTCAACCCACCAATTTCTTTTTTCTTCCTCTTTAGGCTGGAGGAGATGGATTAGGCCTGCTGCCCAGGTGCTGGTGTATTTGTCTTCACTGGCCAGAGAGCCAGCTGGAGAGGTGCCCTATATGCGCCTCAGACATATCAAAAGGGCTCCTTTTCAAAGACGCCAAGCACTGTGAATATCCTATGGATGAAGGAGAATCTGTTTCTCTAACTGGTTCAGAGCAATTGAGCAACTGGGTTATTTCACAGACAGAATTCAGATTTGCAGTAAATGGAAAGATGTCGCATTACTGTATGTCTGAATGTGAGAGGCATCATAGTGGATTAACACCACTGTCTTCTGTGTAGGTCTTTTCCAGGGGAGTCTGAGAGGCAAGAACACTTTTAAAAAATATCATTGTTAATAGAATTCACCAAATAATAATGATAATCATACTTTAATTGTCACCCTTTGTCACTGCAAAAAGGTTTGCTACTTTTGACTGAAAATATTTGATTGATTTAAAAAAATGTCAGTGGGCTTTTGAAATATGTCCTGTAAAGCTAATATGCTTCCATGCTTCTGTTATATATATATATCTATATATCTATATATTTATATATATATATATATATATATATATATATATATATATATATATATATATATATATATATATATATATATATATATATATATATATA
This sequence comes from Hemibagrus wyckioides, assembly GCF_019097595.1. Lineage (NCBI taxonomy): Eukaryota > Metazoa > Chordata > Actinopteri > Siluriformes > Bagridae > Hemibagrus > Hemibagrus wyckioides. Next base: position 30,672,442 of record NC_080715.1, on the reverse strand, counting down.
TATATATATATATATATATATAACAGAAGCATGGAAGCATATTAGCTTTATATATATATAACAGAAGCATAGAAGCATAGAAGCATATTAGCTATATGTAGATATAATGTAGATAGAATAAGAGCTCACTGCCCAAATCTACAGATTTGAACCCTATTAAAAACCTCTGGAATGTCAAGAGGAAGATGGATGGTCACAAACCCTCAAGTAAAGCTGAACTGTTTCCTTTTTTGCAAAAAGAGTGGTATAAAATTCCCCAACAGCAATGTGAAAAACTGGTGGAGAGCATGGAGCCAAAACGCATGCAGATCGTGGTTATTCCACCAAATACTGATTTCTTAATGTTAGTTAGCCAAAGCGTTAACATTTGAGTTATTAAAGCATATGTGTATATGTCAATATTTTACTATTGCACTACTTAGATGCTAACTGCATTTTGCTGGCTTGTACCAATGTGCAATGACAAGAAATTTGAGTCTAATGTAATCTAATCTAATCTAATCTAATCTAATCTAATCTAATCTAATCTAATCTAATCTAATTTCTGTTATTCAAAATAGAATCCTTTTAAAAATAAATAAATAAATAAATAAATACATACATACATACATACATACATACATACATACATACATACATAATCCTGTAGTAAAAACAAGATATGGGAAAATTCAGACCATTGCTAAAAAGTATGAAGATTAGCTGTGTTTAACTTTGATGGATTTTTTTTTATATATATAAAATTTCTCATTTCTAAGTAAAATGTGTAAAAGTTATTATAGTCCCTTATAAAAGAAAAGCAGACATTTGGGATTGAGATCAAAAGATGAATTAGAAATGAAAGAGCAATGTTTTAACTGATGTTATAGCACAGGGTTTCCAGGGTTTGGGAATGTACAGTGTGAAAATGTCAGATGATGAAGAACCAAGATTAATTGCTAACCCCAGGTTAAGTCAAGTCAAATGAAGTGAAGTCAAGTCAAGTCAAGAAGCTTTTATTGTCATTTCAACCATATACAGCTGACACAGTACACAATGAAATGAGACAGCGTTTCTCCAGGACCCTGGTGCTACATAAAACAACATAACAACATATAGCTACAGAACAACACAGAGCTAAGGACAGAAATTAGTTGTCCTAGCTACATAAAGTGCAACATATGCAACCTAGTGCAAACAGGAGACAGACAGACAATACAAAACTAAACAGTACAGGACAGATACACAAAATACACAATAAAGACAGAATAGCTGACCCGTATACATTCTGTAATGTGTGAAACCTCAAACTACAATAACCCAAGATTCTGTTCACCCAGAGTTTCACATCCCTCAGGGGAATTATTTCAGCTGGAAAAAACCCTTCAGTTCCAAACTTTTCCAAATGTGCAGTAGATGTAGTTGTAGAATGCTGTTAGTATTAAACTATATACTCCTCACTGAAGTGACTAATGTTCTACATAACGCTACACAGATGCAGATCTAAAGGTATCAGTGTAACCCCTGCTCCAGCTGTGTGAGCTGTGAGAGATCTTTCAGTCACAGATAGTGCTGCTTAGATTAATCATAGAACATCTTTAGAAGCTCACTCCTTTAAGTCAGTGATAACGTCAGTGACTGTCAGGAACTTCAGCAGGAAGTGACTCAAACAGGACTTCAGTGGTGAAGAGAAATTATTCTACACTGAAACGTTTTAGTGTAAAAGGTTGGAGAGTTTTTAGTTTTCTGTTTTCCAGTGCACTGTTAGAGTGAGGACACAAATGATGCTGTATCTAAAAAGAATATTTTCCAGGAGCCATTTTGTTTGAGGTTGTTATCATGTGGCATGTTGCTTATATTTGGTGTGAATGAGAGTACTAACTGACCAACTGATCCATAGAATGACTAACTGATATATAGAACATACTCTATAATTAGATCTAAAGCTAATCAAGAAATGGTTCAGGAATGGTTTGATGAGGACAACAACAAGTTTGAGGTGTTGACTTGTCCTCCAAATTCCCCAGATCTCAATCTAATCGAGCATCTGTAGGATGTGCTGGACAAACAAGTCCGATCCATGGAGGCCCCACCTCACAATTTACAGGACATGGATCTGGATCTGCTGCTAACATCTTGGTGCCAGATACCACAGCACACCTTCAGGGATCTAGTGGAGTCCATGCCTCGATGGGTCAGGGCTGTTTTGGCAGCAAAAGGGGGACCAACACAATATTAGTTGTACATTTGATATTTGAGAGATGTAAAAATGTGGAAAAAAAAATGCAGCATATAAAAACAATATAGCCAACACAATTATCCAGGGCGACTCATGGATTAACTCATTTTTTATTTCTTTTTTTATTCTCGCACAAGTGTCGAGCAGAAGCAGCTTGGTGATCCTGAGATTTGAGCTCACAGCCTAGCCTTCCAACCAGTCAACATCTTAACCACTGAGCTACCATTAACTCAGCGACTGATGATATACTGAGATATGAATATAGGATATTCATGATATTATTATATTATATGAATAACTGTTATGAATAAAGTGCATGTGTGTAATTTGTGTGATGTTTGCTGTGAGTCTCTGGTACACGATGAGAATAAGAAATATCTAGAGTTTATTCATCTGTTTAACAATGAAGGCTGCCTACAGAAAGCATTTTGTAACCTTTTGCTCACTGCAAGGTTAGATAAAAGAAGACAAAGAAAGACAAGACAAAGAAATTTTCTTTCTTTCTTTCTTTCTTTCTTTCTTTCTTTCTTTCTTTCTTTCTTTCTTTCTTTCTTTCTTTCCATCCTTGCTCACCTTCAGCTTCTTTCTTTCTTTCTTTCTTTCTTTCTTTCTTTCTTTCTTTCTTTCTTTCTTTCTTTCTTTCTTTCTTTCTTACCATCCTTGCTCACCTTCAGCTTCTTTCTTTCTTTCTTTCTTTCTTTCTTTCTTTCTTTCTTTCTTTCTTTCTTTCTTTCTTTCTTTCTTTCTTTCAACAATGTTTGACCCTGGAAATAATCATGTAGAACAATTATATATTATATGACTTCATTGGTTGGTTTAACTGGGTGCTGGGTTTAACATAACTTGGTAATAGACATTTTGAAAAGATAAGAGAGGTTTTACTTCTGAGTGATGAGATAGAAATTGCTAGTTGTTCTGAGTAGGTTTGAAGATGCTTGTGCATGAAATCAAATAGAGGGTACCCATACAAACCCACTTAATATTTGAAACCCATTCAATCTTTGGTCTTTTATTTAAAAATAGCCATGACTTTTTTAAAAGCCATGAATGTAGAACTCTGGTCTCTGGTCCAGACAAGCGTGAAAGAGCCAGACCCCCATTTTGGTTGGAACATGTCAGTCATCTTCTGTGTATTTCTTTTCACCCTGTCAAGCTGGTTCTGGTGACAGACATGAATGGAAACCTTGTCCATTTATCTTCATGCTTTTTAAATTTTCCATGAGTCATTTGTCATTGTATTTGGAGAGATGGTTATTTATTGATCTGCCCTGAGGTGAAATGGGAAAAAAGAGCTGTGAAGAAAAGAGGACAGAAGACAGGAATTGGTTCTACATTCGCCAGGGACAATTTCAGTTTGCACAAATAAATTTTAAAGCAATGTATACTTTTAGTATAAATAATAGTAATTTTTTCCCCATTCTATTCTCTCAAATGCCTTGTGCCATGGCGTCCATCATTTTCAGCCGATATTATAATTCCTTATATTTTTTGATCCTATTAAAAAAAAGCGTAAGATATCACTATTTAATGCGCTGAACCATTCCTGCAGAAGCTTGACAAAATAACATCTGAGCAGTTATTCAATTACCCGATCCATTCAAACGCTTCTGTCACACATGGGCAGAAACATTTTCCATGCCGTACCAGGTGTGCTCATTTACAAGCGAATGTTCATCAGAAAATCTCATTTTGTCTGCTTCCAAAGCCCCAACGGGCTAATTTACAAACACTCATGATGGTGTGCCAAATGACTGCATGACAAGTTGACAAGTTACCTGCACACACAGTGGACCACAAATACCCCCACAGGTAATTTAGAATACATATAGAAAATAAAGAAAAAAATAATATAAAGTGTTTTAGCAAGGTGTCGAGAACTCTTTAGACTAGTACTTATAGGTTATGCAGGAGGGATTAGTAGTAGTTAGCATGTTTGTGTCACACCTTCAAGGTTGGGGGGTTGATTATTAACTCTGCTCTGTGTGTGAAGTTTGCATGTTCTTCCCGTGCTGTGAGACATGCCTTGTAGTCTGATTGGCATCTCGAAATTATCTATAGTGTGTAAACATGTCTGTCTGTTTGTGATTGTGTTGTCCATGTTGTCCCCTGCCTCGTTCCCTGAGTCCCCTGGGATAGACTCCAGGCTCCTGGTGATCCGGTGTAGGATAAGCGCTACAGAAAATGGATAGATGGATGGATGGATGGATAGATGGATGGATGGATGGATGGATGGATAGATTACTGTTATGGATTGTTCAGAGATGTATGTATGTATGGAGTATTTTATTTAAAGTGAAAATAAAGACTAGGGCAAAAAGTAGACAAGCATGAAATACATAAGAGCAGAGACACAACACTATTTAATGACACTACTCACAACAGATGGTAGACAAGGTGTGCCGTAGTAACCGTGACTTAAATACTTCTGTTCATTTAACCAAATCGTGAATCAGATGCAAACATTAAAGTCATTAAAGGTGTGATTTTGACCACAATTTATTATTTCATTCCTATTCATTCTTTCCCATTGATCTAAATGGAGATACTATTAAAACACTAGATGAATGAACATTCGCTATCATTATCAATGACTTCATGCAGGAAAACATTTTATTTATGCCTCATCAACAAACAATTAGATTATATCCTAAATCCGTCCTATTCACTACAACCTAGGGTATAGCATAACGGCCTTGTTGAGTCTTTAAGCAAGACCTTTAATCTTCAAATGTTTAGATAGATGATTGAGGTCTGCCAGTTTTCTAAATCAGTGTTTATGAAAACCATTTGTCAAATAAATAAATGCAGGCGTATACACAGATAGACCCTAAGGGAGGGCATAAGTTCCTGCCTCATTGCCCCCAGATAATACAAGTTCCCTTTTGGCTGGTGTGTGGAGTAGTTGTATTTGATATGAGCTCTTTGTGGTTCAGGGAGCAGGGATGCATGCCTGGAGTGCACTCATAAGCCTTGCGTCTGGGGTCTTGCTCCTGGCTTCGCCATTTATCCAAAATCCGCTTTGACCAGGCAAAATTCCCTCAGCCTTGGCTCAGGAATACTTGGGTCTACTGTAAAAGCTTGGGTTTCAAGAGATCTATTGATCTAGGGCAACCCCTCTAGTGCAGAACGGGTTATCTATGGATTTTTCATCGGAGTCATCACCAACCTGTCACAAATACACACCATCAAGGCCTTGAAGTGATCATTAGATAACCTTTGAGAATTTGAGTCTTTGAGAATTTCACCTATTCGTTTATACAAATTTGAGAATTCCATGTTGACTTTACTATAAAATAAGCCATAAAAACAAGTAGCTAATCAACAGATCAGATAAGAGTTACTGTCATGATCATACAGCACAATTTACAACTATTTGCTTATAATGCAACGTGTGTCTGTGTGTATGGATAGTCATAACCTGCCATAATTTCCGTGCTCTTGTTTCCGTGCTTCACCTACAGCTGATGTCTGAAAAGCCAAAACTGCATTTAAAAGTATGCGTTTAAAGAGTTTAGTTTAATAGGAAAACATTTCAAACTGACAAAACAAACTGAATATGTGTATGTTTTTTTGGGTATGTGTGAAATGGATTTCTTTGTTGCTTTTTTCCTTTCTGTATTTCTCAAGTGTACAGTGTACTCATTGGGATAATTTGAATTCTTCAAGTGCAAGTAAATTAAATATCGCAAACCTTTTTCAGATAAGGACCGCTAGAATGGAGAGAATAAACACATCTATTTAGCTCACAGAGTCATATGAACATAGCTGAAATCCCCCCTTATTGTCACTCTATTACACTGTGAAGATATTTATTTCTCCTCAGTCAATGCTTAAGATCGATCTAAACAACTGAACACTAATTAAACTAAAATGCCAAGTGAACCAAACCTGTATAGTGAACTGAAGGTGTAATTCTAATGGCATGTGGTGAGTATGAGACGTGGGAATGGTGTGTGTGTGTGTGTGTGTGAGAGAGAGAGAATATTAGTTCACAGGCCTGAGGAAATATTAGTGAATCTGTTTTTCGGAAACAACATACAGTTCATGCTGTGCAGACGTCAAAGACCAACCATTTGTTTTTATCCAAATTAGCCATTTAATATTTATTGCTAATTATTTAATGGGAAAGAATAAACACGGAGAAAATCACAGGTACTGTACCTTCTACCATTTTTAGTCAGTTTATGCAGTTCAGTATTAACACTCATTTTTACAAATATCTGATTTTACAGATTTCTTGCTGTTTGTACTGGTAAAGACATGGTTAAATACATTTTTCCATCATTATTATTTGTTATTGTTTGTAACATAGGTCTGTTTGTCAGACTGCTCTGCGCTGACAAGGAGGCTGTAATAACTCTAATAGCTACTCTTTACAACCGTGGTAAGCAGAAAAGCATCTCAGAACATCAGAACACACAAACCTTGAGGCAGATTCTAAAATAAGAGCACATGGGCTTCCACTCCTATCAGCCAACTACAGGGATCTGAGGCTACAATGGGCACAGGGTCACAGAAATAAGACAGTTCTTGTTGATGTCCTTCGGCTGCTTCCTGTTCAGGGTCACGACAGCAGATCAACCAATTGTCCAGTCATCCAGTTGGCATGCCTTCCCGACACAACCCTCCCATTTTAGCCAGACTTGGGACCACCACTGAGAGTTAATCGCTCAGTGTCTTGAATGGTTCCCTGCTTGGAAATCAAACCCAGGTCGCAGCAGTAAGCTGGCAGGGAGGCTAGAAACCAGACAGATGAAGATTTAAAAAAAAAAAAAAAAACACCAGAAATTTTTTTTCCATCTTTATTTTTTTTACTGTATCAGTTGTACTGTATCAACATTGTAAGCCAACATTGCCTCGCACTTTTATTCTCTCATCTTCAGTATCCACCTTATCCTGGTCAGAGTTGTGGTGACTACACAACATGATTGGGTGCCTTGATTTTATTTATTTATTTATTTTTTATTTTACATGGGATTATAAAAGGATGACCTACAAACATCATACTTTCAGTTCTTTTTTTAGAACAAATCACACACCCCAATGGCTTAGATGAACCCCAAACCATTCAAATCAGTAGTAGCAGGCTAAAAACGTTGTACAATCTGAAGAGAGTAATAAATACAGTATAAACAAACACAACCAATACTGTTTACACAACATTAATGCACATTTTTGTTGTACAATTCTTCAAAATATAGTGCAAGAACACTATAAATTCACACAGAGTGGTGCTGAAGCTGAATGTTTGCATTTGAAAGGTTTCTCTTTTGGGAACAGCAGCTCACTGGCTCACATGCTGCTGCACTTCCTTCTCCGTGGCTCTGCCAGTTTGCGGCTGGCCAACAGCTGGATGTTAATTGGTGAGACTCTCTTGGCAGAGTAAGGCTCAGTGCTCTAAGTCCTAGGTGTGTGTCTGTGTGCATGTGCGTGTGTGTGTGTGTCTCTGTGTGTGTGCGTGTGTGTGTGTTAGTTCACTCTTGGACTAAGTCTCAGCATCCCAGGCCTGCTGTTAGCTGCTTGGCTATGGCTTGACACAAATATGCGAATATTGCACTTGATGAGAGCCTTGGACATTATGGTTATACCCAAAATGGCAAATAAATAACTTTTTTCATTTCTTCTTTAATTTCCCAGATTGCATTTAATGTACTTACCATCTTGTTTATTGTTGATATGAATGTGAGAAACTGTCTGCTATATATCCACCTGATTCATCCTGAGTAGCTTTCTGCACCTTTCTTGTACCTCACCTTCTGCTGATGTACATGATCCCACATGGATACACAGGAATTTTTTCATGTTCCATAAACAGATTATTCCCAAGACTCACACTTTCTGACATGAGTGGAATCTCACTGGGATACAGTAGACTTGTAGGTAAGAACTGCTGATGCAATCATAAACACTGTCCTGCGCTCAATCCAGGCTCATTCTGAGCATCCTTTCAACATCTTTAAAAGTGCTTGACCTCATCCATCCGTCAATCCATCCCTCCCTCCCTCCCTCCCTCTATCCATACATCTATCCTTCCCTCCCTCTATCCATACATCCCTCCCTCCCTCCCTCCCATCCATCCGTCCATCCATCCATCCATCCATCCAACCGTTCATCCCTCCCTCCCTCCCTCCCTCTGTCCAGCAATCCCTTCATCCCTCCCTCCATCCATCCATCCATCCATCCATCCATTCCTGTCTCCCTTCCATCCATCCATCCATCCATCCATCCATCCATCCAATAAGTACTGCTCTAGTCACTAATTATATTAGCAAACATACTACAGTTTAGAATACTACTAACGAATAGTCTCTGCTTAAATGTATACCATTTTTATGCTAGGGGTCACTCGGTTTCTGTGTTTCTCTGGAGGACTGCTCCATTTTCTCCAGACTCGATCCGTTCACTAACTCATTCATTTCAGGAAGATGATTGGCATGCTGGCAGTGGCAGTTAGGGTTGGCATTGCACACATCAATCATAAAATCATTCCATGCACTTATTTTTGCTTCAATTTACTTCATTTAATGCACACTGACTTCAATTTTAGAGCTCAATCACAAAAATATCAAAAAGAGCATTAGCCTTATTCTGATTGTTTGGGGACACTGATCGAATAAACAGCAGAAGTTGATGCTATACCGTAATTGAGAATTTTTTTACTTTGTGGGAGTAGACTCAGGATGCGACCTGACAGCTGTGTCGAATATTTAACTCGAGGATATAAGCAAGCAGCGGGATATTGTGTGTACTTGTGCTTTTCATTTGCTTTTATCGTGTTTTTATGCTTCTTAGTGAAATAAAATGGTCATGTTTTTTTCTTTGATTGAAAGAGTATTTCGAGGTGGTGCAGTTAGTAAGAACAGGTTAGTGGTTACTTATGTTTTTGTTTTGTTTAGTGAAACAACCGATAAAATAGTATATACGCTGTGATTTTGCAGCTTGATCCTGTGGTAGTGTTTCTGTAACATTTTGAATCCTAGTGGTAGATTTTTAATCAACATTAAAGAAGAAATATCACATTCCAAACAAGCAGCAGCTGATATCAGAATGAAGCTAGAGATAAGCAGAATAAAGTGTGGATCATGAAACTTACTGAAGCAGCCAGTAAGTTGTGGATGAGTTTGTTTGCTTAACCATACTAACGTCACTTTGTATTAGAATACATCCTAAATAAATGATGTTTTGCTAATGCTGAGTTTGATTTAGTGCTCCAACATAAATATATTTATTTATTTACACTATATTGTCAAAAGCTTTGGGGCACCCCTCCAAATCATTGAATTCAGGTGGTGTTTTTCAGGGGTTGGGTTATGCTTCAGCATACCAAGAGATTTTGGACAATTTTATGCTCCCAACATTGTGGGAACAGTGTGGGAATGACCCCTTCCTGTTCCAACATGACTGCAGACCAGTGCACAAAGCAAGGTCCATGAAGACATGGAAGAGCGAGTTTGGTGGTGGAGGAACTTCACCGAGTCCTGACCTCAATCTGAAAGGATGAATTAGAGCGGAGAATGCAAGCCAGGCCAAAACTGGGACGTCTGCCTTTACATGCAGATGAATGTAATATGGAGTTGGCCTGCCCTTTGCAGCTATAACAGCTTCAACTCTTCTGGGAAGACTTTCCACAAGGTTTAGGAATGTGTTTAGGGGAATTTTTGACCATTCCTCTATAAGCGCATTTGTGAGGTCAGGCACTGATGTTGGACGTGAAGGCCTGTCTCACAGTCTCCACTCTAATTCATCCCAAAGATGTTCTATCAGGTTGAGGTCAGGACTCCACACCAAACTCACTCATCCATGTCTTTATGGACCTTGCTTTGTGCACCGGTGCACAGTCATGTTGGAACAGGAAGGGCTCATCCCCAAACTGTTCCCACAAAGTTGGGAGCATGAAACTGTCCAAAATGTCTTGGTATATGGAAGCATCAAGAGTTCTTTTCATTTGAAATAAGGGGCCGAGCCCAAGCCCCGAAAAACAACACCTGAATTCAATCATTTGGAATGGTGTTCCAAAACACTTGGCAATATAGTGTATTTAACCAGAAATTTCTCACTGAGATTATCTCTTTTCCTACAGCTACCTGGCTAAGAGGCCAGCTTGAGCTAAAATGAGTCAACAGACAATAAATAGATACAATGCAGTTTACCTATATGAAAAGATTGCAATTATCTACAGCAAAATCAAGAAAAAATCAAAATCTTTTTGCCTGGATTGATCCTAACTTGAGCAAAAGTAAACTTATATCTGCTTTATTTGAGAGCATAGGACATATTGACTATAACTTTTAGAATATAAACTATAATTCTACCCTGATTAAGGCTTTCTGCTTTATTTGAGAGCATAGGACATATTGACTATAACTTTTAGAAAATAAACTATAATTCTACCCTGATTAAGGCTTTCTATTATTAGTTAGTTAAAGGAGTTTTGATGGTGAATGCTTTTGGTGTGAATGGATTTGATGGTGTGTTATTGGGAGGAAGCAACAGGAAGCAGCACTAGAATTGTGTAGATGTGACACTGTGCTTACTATCTATAATAAAAAAAAATACTTGTAAGTGATTGATTTAAATAGGGAATACGCGAAAAATCCAAGGAAATAAGCACTCCTGAGGCATCTTTGTTCCTTTCGGAGCGGTGGAGTAAATTGAAACTGAAAAAGATAAGTTTGCAAGGGAAAAAAGATCCAGCTGGAGGAACTCACACTGCTACGTGAGACTCTCGCTCTGAGAGAAGAATAACTAGATTGACTATATTTGAAGAGATTAAAACATAAATAAAAATATAAGAAATGTGAATTGAAGAGATTAGTACTGGTGTTTGCTCCTAAGGGAACGGAAAACGTTTTGGTGCCAGCACGTCTGTGCCATCTGGGTCTGTTGGTGGGAATATAAAAACTATCTATTCATTTATAGAGAAAGACATTTGCTGTGCAGTTCTTTCTTATTTCACTGAAGTCGAACAAGCAGAAAAGACGAGCGCAGGATGTCTAGTCATCTTTAAGAAGTGAATGCTATGGACCATGGCAAGGCCTGAATAACCAAAAATACAATACAGGCACTTTACAAAGATTTGCCACAGAGAAAGATAAGATATTGAATTTAATGTGTTAAATTGTGTTGCTGAGGTTGTACATGTATTATCTTCAGTAAAGACTTGCTCAGGGTTATAGTGGTTCATGCCTTGAACTGAATTGGAAGTCTCCATGCATACACACACACACACACACACACACACAGAAAGAAACATACACACACCAACCCAGCAGCAATTTAGGGTAGCCAATCCACCTACGGGGCAGTTACTATGAAGTATAAGAAGGGCAGAGTTCCTGAAAGGAAGTCCATACAAACTCATGGGAGACAGGAACTGGAGGTAACCTGGAGCCATAATGCACCAACTTTATTTACTGTACTGACAACATGGCTGAATTCAGCTTTACTTACATATGATTCCCTCAAATAAAAAATATTATGTCTAAACCCTAAACTTTCTCCAGTAAGATATAAGAAATAGCAGTGGTGGTTCAAGTGGTTAAGGCTCTGGGTTGTTGATTGGCAGATCGAAGTTCAAGCCCCAGAACCACCAAGCTCCACAGTTGGGCCACTGAGCAAGGCCCTTAACCCTCCCTGCTCCAGGGGTGCTGTATCCTAGCTGCCCCTGTGCTCTGACTGCAACTTCCTCAGCTGGGATATGCAAAGAAAAATATTCCACTGTGCTGTAATGTATGTGTGGTGATAATGAAGGCTTCTTGCTCTCAGTTCTTATAATCATAGCAAGAAAACCAATTGGTTAATTTGCTTGTTAAGCCCACGGAAAGAATATTGATCACAATGTTGTAACAGTGTGGAGGTATTATGATAAATGTGATAGTATCCTTGTACTCCTCATGCCTGATGGCCCAAAGCTAGGGATATGCCAATGATATACCAGTCCTTCCCCCCACACTCTTTACACTACATCTACTTCTATTTCTGGCCATAAATAATATTCTCAGAAATAGAAGTAGATGTAGTGTGCTTCCTGCACATACAATTCCAGCCAGTAGAGTTAGCGTCAGCACAATATGAGCAAGATCATCATAGAAGATCATCACAGGAGCATGTTTCACAAGGTTCTGGTCATTGTGTTAATTCTGGATAACTCTGGATAACTGTCAATTAGTCTTTCAGCCAGTTAACCTTATAGCCGTAACCACATGACTAGACCTGGGTTGTATGTAGCTGATACTAAGTCTTTTATTTTTGCGATGAATATTTTATTTGGTTTTATACACTGAAATTGAGACTTTACATGTGCAATCTTTGGGGACATTAATAATACAGACATCAGTATTTTTAAAACCATTTTAACATTCTCGGGAAGAGTTTATTATGAAGGATTTATTCCCATAAGTGTTTCCTGGAAGCAAAAAAAGAGGGTCGTGTTATTTCTTAGAGAAAGGCTTCTGTGTTGAAGATGGTTTGAGTATTAGATATTACTCAGGTTATGAGTGCTGCTAAATATAGAGAAACTATATTAAAAGAATAATATAGGACATACTAAGGTTCATAAAATGTAGGAATAGGGGTATATATAGGTTCTTCTGATCCTAGTTAAATCAATACAGTATGTACAGCTTATGAAAACAATAAGAAGAAGAAGAAGAAGAAGAAGAAGAAGAAGAAGAAATTAGGAAAGCAAGGTGTTGCTATTGCTTCCTGTTTTAAGTTCTGATTACTTTTTAAAGCAGGTTCACTGAGCCATATAACCAGATCTGAACATTTTCTTTAATGCTTTATAAGTCAAGAAGAAGAAGAAGAAGAAGAAGAAGAAGAAGAAGAAGAAGAAGAAGAAGTTGAAGCCAACTTTATTCCTGCACCTGCTTTGCCTGTTGCTTATAGCATAGTCTCCCTCCCAAGGCACAGGAAGACTTATGTCTTAATGACCCACAGTTTGAATGGCCTGATAATGAGGTCAGTATTCTCAGAGGAGTCAGATATGGCCTTAAATTATGTCTTTTCTTCATATATATATATATATATATGTTTACAAAAGTGTGCACTTCCTCTTATGGGGCACATAACTGTGCTCAGAAATAACAAATCACAGTCAAAGTCAATCATGTTCAAAAGTAATGATCATTTGCCTGTTATCAAGGAAGTGATTCTGATGAACATCAAACAAAGATGAACTGTTTCTGTAGGATGTTCTCAGGTTCATTGGACTGCTGAAGCTTACAAAGCATGTACAGGATCTCAATGTTAAAAAGTATTCAGGGATCAGGAGAGGGAAAAGAAATTTTCCCAACATTAGATGTACCACAAGACAACATGAAGGCTGTCATTAGCATGTGGAGAAAATGAGACACCATCGTGGCATTACTGACAAAACTAACCACAGAATGAAAGAGGAAAACTTATCAGGGAGGCTGCTGAAGAGAGCTACAGCAGCAAGTCTTTCCCAGCATATGACAGCAATCTTCATCTTCTGGACTGTGGAGTAGGGAGAAAAGATTAGAATTTTTTAGATACAACTTTATTGCCATTGTGCAAAGCCAATGAAATGCAGTGGTTTTTGTATATCCCAGATTATTAGGAAGCTGGGGTCAGTGTGCAGGGTCTGCCATGACACAGTGCCCCTGGAGTAGGGAGGTTTAAGGGCCTTACTCAGCCCAACAGCAGCAGCTTGGCAGTGCTGGAGCTTGAACCCCCACCCTTCTGAGCAGTGCACCAAAGTCTTAACTGCTTGAGCCACCATTTCCCTTAAATACCTTAAATAAAAAAGCCTGCCTAGATTACCCCAAACCATGTGGCCAAAGGTGAACCCGGATATATTTTTTGTTAGGAAGCTGGGGACAGAGTGCAGGGTCTGCCATGATACAGTGCCCCTGGAGTAGGAAGGGTTAAGGGCCTTGCTCAGGGGCCCAAGAACAGTAGCTTGGCAGTGCTGGAGCTTGAAACCCCCACCCTTCTGATCGGTTAATCAGAGCTACAACTGCTTGAGCCACCATTTAAACCCCATTTCCACAAAGCAACAACAACAACAACAACAAAAGTCAACAAAAACAAAAAGCCTGCCTAGATCACCCCAAACCATGTGGCAAAATGTGAACCAGGATATAATATTTTATTTTGCCACAATAAAAATTTAATTTTTATTTCATTGTGAAGCATGATCTAAAATCTATTTTGGCTTCTGTTAGGTAGCTGAAGATGAAGATAAATTTCACCTTCTTACATAATAATCACCCAAACACTGAGTTAATACAACCAAATGTGATTTAAAAAAGTTTGAACAGATTTTTTCTGAAAAAATGTTATTTTTAGTTTTTGACTTGAATTTTAAATATTTGTTAACTGTTATTACATTAAAGGTGGAATCAGATCTAGCATGTTTTATCTTGGTTTAATTTCTAACCTATGGTTTAAAAAGGGACTTTTAATGACCACTGTACTCACGTTTTTTTTTTTACCCGATTCCCAGAGGGTAATTTAATGATCACTTTTGCTCATGTGGAATTAGAAAGTCTGTGATAAGAGATAATGGGAATTTCTATAAAAAATTGTGATTGTTAATGTCTTTTGCAGATATTTGGTGCTGAAAAAGTAATTTTTGTGTTTGTTTTCAGCTGGAGCAGCACACAAAAGGTTGTGATTTAGTATTAATTCAGCAATATGAATGTTGTTAAGATACAATTTTACTATCTCTTAGTTCCCTAGTTTATCATTGATGCTTTATTTTTAGGCTCACTCTCGAAAATGATTGGACGATCCAATTCGTCTACGTTTAGCTACGTATACAACCATTTACAAGTAGAATATCTAGACGAAGCTCTTGTCATGGGGCTTTACTGAATTCTTCATACAGTTCATACAGTATATAACAATTTGTTCAGAACAATTTGTAGATATTATGCTTTACAGAGAAATTTATCTTTTGATCCTATAAACAACACGCTTTTGCTTGTATTGTGATTGGACATAATTAGAAGGTGATGTCCTGTCTTAAGAGTTAAAAAAAAGAAGAGAATTTACGATCATTTCGGAAACACAGGAAATGATTAAATGTTCGCTGAAAATGGGAAAAATGCACTCTGTGTGTGTGTGTGTGGGAAAGAGAGAGAGAGAGAGAGAGAGAGAGAGAGAAAGAGAGAGAGAAAGACAGAGAGAGAGAGAGAGAGAGAGAGAGAGAGAGACCTCAGAATGGATAATGAACTCTCTATCATTTGGTCTATATTCCTCATTTACACACCACTTAGTTCCATTCCACTTATCATGATTTTTGCATTGTCACACCAGGGATTGGCTACATTGGTGAGGTCTACCTTGTAGTACCTCTACGGTTTTTGTTTTTAGAGTATCACCTCTAGGCTACTGTATTGTCATACCTTCAAAGCCTGCCCACTCAACGCCTTTAAAACTGCAACGTATGTGCCTTTTCACTGGACTCGATGACTACAGTGCCATTGGAGTGTGTTCTGATCTCCAATAAAAAATTCCTGCTGAACACTACTTCTGTGTCCCCTGGTCTGCTTCAGTGAATACACAACAAAACTATAAATCAAAGTGACCTAGCTAGCAAGCTAGCCAGCGGGTTACCATGTGAGTGTAGCTTCTTTGGGATTGATTGTTTTCACTAGTCAAACAGAAAATCCATCAGTACTGTGTCTGAAACGTCCATTATTCAATATTTCTTTCTTGTTTATAGAATGGTTATATGAATATAGATGTTAGATTTGAGCTAGTTAGTAAGCTTGCCGACGTTATAAAGCGAGTGTGGCTTCTTTAGAATCTGTTTTCACTCATGAACAGAACATACGACCATGTTAGTTATCCGATATCTGTGGAGGGTTATAAGGTTATAATTCTCTGTTCTACAGTGAGATGGATTGTTTACAGAGATAACTGTAGCATGAATTTTGGTTTCAGATTTTCCTAAAAGGTTGAATCATCATCAGCAGGCTATGGATAAGAATGCTGTCACCCCTCAGCTTGTCACTTCTCATGTAGATCCTGGGGCAAATAATTAAAAAAAATATATGTGAAAGTTTGATTTTTTTAAACATTTTTCTTCAGAAGTTTCCTGAGAAGGTGGTGTGCTCAGTGTGCCTTTCCCTTTTCTTGCTTCTCTTTTCAGGATGTTATATTCCCAGAAACTATACAAAGCCTAGACTGCAGGCCATCACTGCTCTAGATTAAGGCATCGTTTTGGGAAAAAAAAAGCTTATATGACAAGAAGAAATCTTAACAGCAAGGAAGATAAGACAACCTACGGCAACAACAAAAGAGCTGCAGGAATATCTGGGAAATATTACTCTCTCCCTGCATGTGACAACAAGCTTTTCACATATTCTTCTGAGCTGTGGGGTAGGAAGGCTAGATGAAAATCTTTTCTCAGTCTACCTAAATCACCCTAAACCATGTGGCAAAATGTACTATGATTCAGTGACCCAAGATAGAATTTTAAGTCATAATTCTGAAAGATACGGTGAAGCATGAGGGTGGTAGCATCATGATATGTGCAGCTGGTCTAAAATCTATTTCGGCCCCAAAATGTGCAGACTTCTATTAGCTAAAGATGAAGATAGATAGATTTTTTACTTTCTGGCATGATAATGAGCCAAAGTTCTGAATTGCAATCAAAACGTGATTTCAATCTTTTTCCCATATTCCAAAAGAGGGATTTTGTGCCTGTTTTGTTGTTTCCATGTCCATGTTCCACTCCACAGTGGAGGTTAATATAAAGGTCATATGAATGTAGACACTCAGGGCTTTAAGAATTTATAGTTTTCCTATATATATATATATATATATATATATATATATATATATATATATATATATATATATACTATATAGCTTATAGTATAGTTTTTTTAAATTTATTTTACAGTTTTACCTTGCCTTCTAGGGACAATTTATTCAGTAAAAAATTCACACACATGTTTGTATCTTCAAAGTAAATGTTGATATCAAATCCATTTTTGCTCTCTGAGATGCCCCATGTTCATTAGCAGCTAAAATTTGAAGGCGTTATCTTGAACCACTAAACACCATTTCTGTGTAAAGATATCTAACAGAGGGAAATACAAACGTCTCACACTGAGTCCTGATCCATTTTAGATCAGACTCAAGACTGTTAAAAAAATAATTCATTTGTTTATACTGATTGAAAATGTCCCATAAGTCTACGTCCATTCCACTCATGAACCGTAACACCAAGGGTTAACCAAGTATGAATTAAGGGTTTTACACAGTTTAAGGGGTGTTACACAGGAGTGGAAACATTCCTAATATAACTTTATGTTGATTGGGTGTTGCTTGGAGGCATTGTACATGTTTCTAAATAAAAGGAATCCTTTATGTCTCATGAGGGAAGCAGTTTAAAGCTGAGATAGAGCTCTTTTTAAAGCTCGTCTCGTCTTCAGGATTTGCTTCATGTGCTAGACGCGCTAGATCATGTGCTAGACGTTCTCTAGAGGCTTTCCCAATTTAAACCGCTTTTCCTTTCAAGTGAAATTGCGTTTTAATTCCTTTCATTTGATCTAAACTATGCATGGATTTTACTGAAGCATCCTTGAACCAGCAGACTCCCATCTCACCCAACAATGGTCTATTGTATTAGTATTACTCAGCAATAATTCCCATTAGTATAAATTCCTCTGCAAGGTCAGATTTTTGGGATAATGAACTACACTGAACTGTATTTACTGATTTACAGATTTTTGAAGAGCAGTGAGTAGCAATGAGCAACAGGGAAAAAAAGCCGTTTCGAATAACATTACAGTGACAAAAGTGACAAAAGATATCATGCTCTTCGGGTTTTATTAGAGCTTTGCAATTTTATTTCTATTGTGGGTGAAAAAAACAGGGGTCTCGGGGTCTTTACCTGCCTTTACGTATGTAGGCATGATGTTTTTTGAAGAATAAATGAAAAACAGATATACAGTACACGCGATGTCATGATCTTTTGTCATGAGTTTCTCGTTTCCTATAGTTACCCATAGTGCTTTTCCCATCTGGTGTTGTTATGGATGATTACAGGGTCTGAATGTCTATAGCCCACGGCTACACGTACCTCTACACTGCCTGATACATTCATACAGTCTGCTGTTTAGAGAGCGTATACAGCTAATCACTTCCCTGCATGACCTTAGCCTTAATATTATCTAAAAAACAATTCTCTTAATGCAGAGCTCAAGCAAATGCCAAGCTTTCCAAAGCCAAACAAGGACATCATTCCATTCAGCCCAGGTTTAAGTATCTTTTTGTGTTGAATAGCGGGTGTTAGCCCATTGTGAAATAATAAAAGCAGCAAGTAGAAATGTTGAGCTGACGTTAAACTGTCAGTCAGATGGCCATCGAATAGTGTGCTTTTCTGAAGAATGTGTGAATGCTGTCATATCGAAGATATGGGATATAAACATCCCCTCTTCATGATCTCTCTCTCTCTCTCTCTCTTTAAAGTACACCTCCTTTATAACATGATTACTAGCGACTAGCATGATACTTTCATGCTTCTAGCCTCAAAGCTTCTAGACTTTTTAGACTTTTATTTAACACCACTGTGACTGGACGATAGAGGCGTTGTCACGGTTATAATGAAATGACCAAGTTCTGATTTCTGCATATATTGTTGTCAAGCTTCTGTTGATATGTGTTGTTCAGGGATGTGGTAGCTTAGTGGTTAAAGTGTTGGCCTACTGTCCTGAAGGTTGTGCATTTGAATCCCAGGGCTGCCACTGCTGGGCCCCTGAGCAAGGCCCTTAATGATCAATTGCATGAAAAATGAGATAAAAATGCAAGTTGCTGTGGATAAGAAGGAATGACGTTACTATATTCTTGTATATACTCTGTTTTATTCATATTTTGCTGTTTTGATTTATACTCAACATCAACTTTACTGTTTCTTTTGCACATTTTAAAATAAAAGTCTTTGCTTATCTCCGTTGCTGCTACAAATCCCTGACAGATAGGTGTGTTAATAAGTATTTTTAAGTAATCATCTATTAAAAGTTTTTTTTTTCATCTAATGTAAATTGTGACTTTCTTACTGGATTTTAAAAGAAAGTCTCTAGCATCTAGAACTGAAAAGGTGAAACCTTGACTTTTTTTACTCATTGAATTTACAAATACTAATACTTTATTTCTCCAGAATCAAATATTTGTAAAGATGTAAGGTGACATTAGACATCAGACTGCTTACTGGATTTAATCCATGTTCCTAAATTTAATTCTTTTCTCACTTTCCATAGATCTCTGTTAAAATTTACAATCAGTAACTCAGCTCTGTTATTTTTTTTCAATTGAATGTGAAAACTGTAGCTGTACTTTAACTTCTATCAAAATATTATTGGCTATTTTATTAGGGCAGAGAAAACAGGAGAACGCACGAATAAAATTCTGTTGGTGAATAAGAAATGCTTTCTGATGGCAGTGAGTTTTTTAAATTTTTTTAGTTTAACATCAGTATATTTTAGCCTGCATAGGCAGTTGCTTACCTAGCTAGCTAGCCACCAAGCAATTATTTCATATTAGCCACACTGCAATAATTAATTCATATTAATTTTTTCATATTAGCCTTTTATGCCACGCAGATTGTAGAGATGTTTGCGATTGCTCCTACAAAATTCACCTAGCTGATTGCTTGTCTTATTATTTTGCAAATTATTTGGCTAAAGCATTGCTAGGTAGAGTGTCAGATCTTCAGCAGGAAGCAGTACTCTAAAATCATGTTAAGTTTTGTGATATTAATCATGAGCTCTGAAAGTGTGAGATTGGCTGCCGTGTTAAAGTCTCAGTACTGACCTGTAGAGGTAAAGCAGGAACTCAATATGCAGACAACAGCATCAGCATGCAACTCTCTCCATCCCTATCCTCACCTTCGCTCATGGGCTTTGGGTAGTGATGAAACAGAAATGAGGTTCCTCCATAGGGATGCTGGGTGTGCTCTCTGTAATAAGGTGAGGAGCTCGACAATCCAGGAGAGCCTCGGAGAAGTGACACGTTTCCTCTGAAATACGCAGATCCAGCAAAGATGACAGCGATGCCTCAGGAGGAGCTGCTGCTACTGTGAGCCACACCAGGAACAGTGGGGAAAATGGTGAGAAGGAACCTGTGGGTTGTACATGTCTTGTCTAGCTCTGTGTATCTGTGGAAGACACTGCTGTTCCTGTGAAGAAAGAAAGGTATATTGCTAAGCTGTACTGCAACCTGTACAGTAAAGTAAAGCTTTCTCCATATGTTTCCTGCATAAATCTAAGCTCATTTTGTCCACCTAATATAGTATGACGTTTTCTTCATTCGCATGTTGCAAAGAATTGCATGATTTACAACTTTTTTCTCTCTGTATCAGTAGTCTTCATACAGTTTTTGAAGAAAATTGACTGGAAAGTTTTTTCTGAGCTACAGTTCTTCTTGTAATATGCAAATGTGTGTTGCTTAAATTGATTTTTCCATTAAAGACTTGTCTTTTTTACTGATGCAACAATGCAGAAGACAATATCAAATAAACATCTGAGTGAAAAGTTGTATTTATGCAGACAGGGTGCCTAAGATTTTTGTACATGGAGTCGTCACTCCATCCGCCGTTCCTATCAGTGCAAATAAACTTTGTTTGATGAGTCTTATTCAGACAGACAGATTGAGTCAGCATTACTGTAGAATGCAGAACTTCCTCCAAACTTCCTGAACCCTGCTGAAACAAAGAAAAGTACAGATAAGCCAGGAGTAATGAAATATTTAAATATTTTAATCCAGGTACAGAAATCTGAAATGTTATGTATAAATGCTGCAAGCATATGCAGCAATAATGTTTGCTTTTTATTTAAGTACGACCTTTTCTTTTTACCTAGACCTTCAAGGTTGGGTCATGCTTTCCAGCAAAGCACAACCACAGGGTTATTTTGACAGCTTACTATAAACAAAATAAATGTGAATGTTACTTTATTCATCATGAACAGTTTCAAATTCAAATTTTATTTGTCACATGATAGATACACAGTATGATATGCAGTGAAATGCTTACACAACTGTTGACCTCGAAAAAAGGAAAAGTAGATAGGGAGGCAAAATGCCAATTGAAAAGATAAAATATAAGATAGAAAAATATAAAATATAAAAAATATGAGATTTATTTTACAATAAAATAAAATAAAAATAAAATAAAGTATAAATATGTAGAAATATATAAAAATGTGAAAAGTATAAAGTATAGCTGTATATATAACTGTGTAAAGTATGTGGAATAGTGTAGAACGCAAATGTGCAAGTGTTGTGTAATAGTATATATTAGTATCAGTATCAGGATTAGGTGTAAGTAAGGTGTTGGAAGAGTTTTAGTGGACCATATCAAATTTCTAGTTCATCGTCAAAGATATTTTCGTTAAAGATGGTGGTGGAGAACACTGTCTAATACGTTGCTCCAAATTCACAAATACAGTAATTTATGATCTGGTTATATGATTTTCATCACTTCCATCCTCATTAAACCATTCAGTAAGGACTCCTGCCTGTGACTGAGAATGGGGGCAGGGTCATCCTGGAAGAGATAGGAATTTTTAATCCTAGGGTACAGGTGATCTGTCCAAAGAACTGAAGGGAACGATCATGGAACAAGAGCATTAGGCACTGGTTCACTGCTTTTTTTCCCTTTGATTTGTCTCTGTAGAAATGGGGGCGTGGTCAAGTGCCAGTTTGTGAATGAAGGCCGAGGGAGGAAGAGAAACACACACACACACACACACAGAGCTCTGTCCATTTCTCTCCTTCGTCTCTTGTCTATCCCTCTTTTTCTCCCTGCTGCAGCTCACTGCAACAGAAAACAGTCATTAATACAATTCAACACAAGTGTGTGATCCTTACCACTCACTTCCCTTGGCCCTGTCCTCCATTCACAGGCCATTTCTCGACCACGCACCTGCTTCCACAGTCTCCCATTTGTATATACAATAGAATATATACATCCTTCTTATCTTCATGATCTCGTCTGTAAAACTCTCTAAAAAGCATTTCTCTTTTTCTCTTTTTTTTCTATCCACATACCACTGTCAAATCCTCAAAAATTCTTACTATTAACTTGGCTACTTTTTATGAGCAAAAAAAAAAAAAGACATGCTGAGAGAATTGAGATAATAATCTGTTCTCGGGCAGCACCTTCAGAGATCATGACCAACTGGCCAACAAATGACTGGAACCAGGGAGATAACAATCCAAGATCAAAATGAAAAAAACATCAAAAAAGGTGTTCCTCAGGGTTGGAGAGCTGGCTCGTCACTGGTTTCGAGGAATGAAAAGAAGAGCAGTGTTCTTGCTGTGTTCTTGAAAAATTGTTGGAGCTCCATGAGTGCCATGCAACATTTAGGATACTGCTTCTCGCTGTGCCTTTAAGACATCATGGGACTCTCTGCATGAATTTCAGATGACTTGCAGCCCTGTGCACTACCTCAAATAGCTCCTTCTTTGGTGTTGGCACATTAATTTGAAATCATAAGTATGTTCTCCCTCACCATATCAAACTCTTGAGTCGTTCATTATTTTCACTTGATTATTTTCACACTTTTTTCTCTGCCCAATCATCAGACATGTCAGTTGTTTTGCAAAATCTTTGTCTCTTACTGATTCAGAGGCTCATCAAGCCACTTTCTAATCACTCTGCAGCAACTTCAGACTGCTTTTATGGCGCTACTAAACTTCTTGACACACTTGCACCCTGGGAATATGAATCACGCTGAGAAATGTAGCACCTCCAAGATTTAAATACCCTCCACCCTTTCGTCTCAGGAAGGGAATCTATGCAAATGCCCTTAAGGAGAGCTTTGAACCCGAGCCCCTCATGTCACTGGCTTTTGGAAGTGAAGTGAGATGCTAAAACTTGCCGAGACTGTGTAGCTGCAAGTCAGTGGGAGCTTCTGTGAACTCCCCTTCAATCACGGGTTTGAAAGAGGCGAGATTTTGGAGCTGAGTGCATACATAGAGGCAGCGTGCCGAGGCACTGGCAGAGCTGTCTGGAAACAGGCAAACGAGTCAGTGTTACATTATTAATCTTGTATCTCATGTGTGTGTGTGTGTGTGTGGCATGGTCTCATAGGCAACAGTGAGCTGTTAATGGCTCTACTGTGCTCCGTCAGGGCCTCAGTTTGTTACTTAAACTCAGGGGTCATCATGTAGGATTTTCCCATTGAGTAAGAAGAGCATAAGGCATGTGCAGATGTTATAATTCTCAATGATCTGTTGTATAAGCTATTGATGGTGACACTTTTCTTTTATGTAGAAGAAATAAAACACATGGTGTCATGCCGTTAGAGTAAAATGATCCATGACATGTGGTCCAAAATGAGCTGGAGTTACTGTTAACATTGCATAGTGGATTTTTTTCCTATAATACCACAGCCTTTAGTGTTTTATTCCTTTTATACAGCAGCAATTTTCCACTTATTGCTTATTAATTGTTACCTTTTTACTAAAGAGGGTTAGGGGTTCATTTCCAACTTCCACTATATGTGTGTGTGGAGTTTTCCCCATGCCTCAGGGGTCTTTTCCACGTACGTTTCCTACCTATGCCAAAGACATGTGTTCTAGGCTGATTGGCAACTCTACATTGTCTGTAGTGTGTGAGTCTGTGATTGTGCCCTGTAATAGACTGGCATCTTGTGCCTTGTGCCCCAAGTCTCCAGGGTTCGGCTCCAAGCTCCCCATGACCCAGTAGGAGGTAGAGTAGTAATGGATGGATGGATGACTTTGTAGTTTTTTTTTTTTTACAAGCTCACTTCCTGTTTAAGGTGAGAAAATTGAGTTACTATTAAAATTCATGTAGAAATCTCATAGAAAAATCAAGATGTCATGGCCATCTGTGGCAGGGAGTCTTCAGAGTGTATGTTTGGCCCGGCTGTCAGTGTGGGGAAGATGGTGTTCCTCTCTCCTGTAAATCAGGATGACATTAGGCAATCACAAGCCGATCAAAGTTAGTGCTTTCCTCCAAGCACCTTCAGATGTACAGTGACAGGAGCAGCAGTTTGGGCAGATATTGTAGCTGACTGTGTCAACCCCAGAGTAGTACCTCTGTCTACCAAAAGAGGTCATAATCACCAGAATTCTAATCAGATGCTCACAGATTGCTTCCTGCTTCAACACATGGTTTTCCTGAACACTTTGCGATAGTCTTGCACATCCTATTTTGAGCTGTCTGTCCTGTTAGACTACACATGGATCCTTACACTTCTCCTGAGTCTGGTTTATTGCAGAAGTCCCTGCACCTGAGAAATGAGACAAATAAATTGGAAGAAGAAAGGATTCAACATTGCAATTTAGTTGTTTGAAATCACTGATTGAAGTCCGTCAGTAAGGCTTTAAAGCTATCTGTCTGTGGCTGGAGGTCATAACCTTTTACAAATAGCCATACTGCAAATACTACTAATAAGAAAAATACCCATCTGTTGTTGCTAAGTGAATGGGTAAGAGTCTTATCCAAGGGCCTGAACAGTGTAGAACTGGGATGTGATCTTACAACCTTCCCTGGCATGGCATCTTAGCCTCTGAGCTCCCTCTTCTCATAGAAGCAGCACCACCAGATTCCAGAAGGTATCGCTCCTCCTATCTTATGAAAGGTTTTACACTTTTTCACTTGGATTCATAAGGGTGCAAAATCTCTATAACCTATTCCACCCACTCTGTTTGGTCAGGATCATGCTGTATTGCTTCCTCAGCGCAGGCAGCGATAAGAACAGAACAACCTCACATCTATTTACCCATTGAAAACTCATGCAAAATTCATCACAATGCTAATAAGGAAGTGAAATTTCAATGGATTTCATATGAACAAGCTCTTCACCCTAAGCTTAAGCGTTTGTAACTGATTTATTAATTGTCTGTAATTACTTATCCATTTCAGGGTCAAACCAGTTCAAGAGACCTTTCCAGAAGCACTGAGCAGAGGTCTAACACACAGTGCCAGCAAGAAATGCATGCTTTTTTGTATAGTTTTGTTTTTTTGTGATGTAGTTAGAAAGGTTTAGACTTTTACTCATTGTGCTTGACACACAGCAAACCTTTATACTGGCTCACAAGTTAGAATATAATTAAATTTTCTATTAATCTTGAGTCAAAAACTTTGAAACTAGTGATCAGAGTTCCTGCAAGTTCCTGCTGACCCTCAAACCAGGTGTTTGGACCATAATTTATTGCACTGTAACTGTAAGCTGCTTAAAAGTCAAATAAATAAATATAAATGTCTTAAAAAATATAAAACGTTCATAAAGAGACTCCTAAGTGTGTAAGTGTTTGGTTGCATGCTGTGATTATGACATCCTAATGATAATTGAAAGTTTTAACTAAAAGCTCACCATGTGAGGCCAGTCATCCATCTAATCTGGTGTGTGCAGGGGAGGTGTGAAGACACGCTTCTCTCCATGACCACGCTGCCCGCTGCCAGAGAGTGGGCTGAATGCAGTCTATATATCACTCATATGCATGAGCTGGGCTTCTCTCACTGAAGAAACAGATGATTAATGGTCTCTGTGTTGAGCAACATTTATAAATTCATCTGTCTCAGGCCTCCTAATGGGACATGGTATTTCATGCTCATGCTTCCATGGAGCCCTTTAGACTGGTATACCAATTGCCTGAAATAATAATTCCAAACAACCAGGCATTTTCAACAAGATTCATAACACCACACACACACACACACACACACACACACACAACCCTGTAAGCAAATCTATAATGCAAATAAGTGGAAAAGGCATGAGGATAGTAAAGTGCTGTAAACATTTTCTATTTGAATAATCAAATAAAAAGCTAGAATAACATTATAAAGTAACAGTCATACATTATGCATGCAGGATAAGAACAGATTGTACCAGTGTGGTTTGTCATGTAGTGTCTGTAGACCACACAAAAAGAAATGATCATTTCTCTAACTCCATTGAGAATCACCCTGCTGAGCTGAGTAATGATAGTCACGCTGTGGCGGTGCTTTGCTCTCGACACCTGCTGCTTAAGTTCGCTAACAATTCATGAGCTTAAGTTCAACTCTGACAATGGTTACCCACAATCCACCAGGGCTTTACATTCAGTCATTTTCTGTGTAAGGTTTCTGAAATACTGTAACTATTAGGTACTGGAACATAGCAGCATTTTCATTTCCTTTCTTACTTTATCTTTTGAATTTTCTTTGCTTTTGCTAGCTCCCTTATAACAGTCAGATCCCCTCTATCATATGATGGCTACCAATTGGGGAGGGTGAAATCTAACGTACTTCTTTCAAGAAACGTGAAGCTGCTCGTGTGGAGTGAGAGAGAGATAGAGAGAGGGAGAGAGAAAGAGAAAGCCATCCCTATTACCGAGAGAAAATGACCAATTTTGGTGGCTGTGGCTTGAACGAGATGTGAACTTGAATCTTGATCTCTGAAAGTATTTTGTAATAAATGTACTTGGTGTCCTCATTTAAACCTCTGTGACCCAGCAGTTACTAAGGATGAATGAAGCAATGCTGAAAGTAAAACCTCACCTCATGCACCTTTTCTTATTGCAGGTTTTCTTTTCAGCAATGCTTCATTCATCCTCAGTAACTGCCTGCTCATAAACAGTGCACCTCCTTTTCATATCTGTTTAGAATACATCAATTCCTTCCAAATAATGTATTTGTGCTTGGCTCATATACAGGAATTATTTTATACATTAGTCACTGTTAATTAAGTCTTGCTAAGGAGGTTAAAAGGTTGTAGATTGTTAGCATTACATTGCAATTAGGAATGGATTAGCAGCGTTGTCTCAAATGTTTCGTCACAACAATTACTATGGAGGTTTGAAAAGTATATTTGGTTTGAACATGGATGTGAAGCGTTGAATGGCTATTCTTACTGATATGTATCCATCCATCCATCCATCTATCTATCTATCTATCTATCTATCTATCTATCTATCTATCTATCTATCTATCTATCTATCTATCTATCTATCTATCTTACACAAGTGTTTCTAATCAAATGATTATTTCATTAAACAAATAATACAGGGCATAAATAATGCATGGTATAACTGATTAAAACTTATACACATGACTTTAACATGACACTGTAGTGCATGCAAGAAAACAACTGAAAACATTTTTCTGCAAGCAGCACAACCGTCGCAACACAGTGTCCAGTATGAACAACCTTGTTTTTGTTGACAATAATGATAATGAACTATTAAAAATAAAATGTAGCTAACATAACACAAAGCTGTTTTCCCACTAACTTTTTATATCGATACTTAAGGCTAAGTTGCAGTGAATTAGTTAGCTAGCTACAATATATCTGGGGAGATTTTTTTTAAACTTCCTTTTCAATCAGTCATGAGGGACAGTCTGAAGCTGTTCAGGCCTTCTTTCCGTCTTCAAAACTCTGATCTTTTCCCCGGTCACCTACAGCAATCAAGTGCTATGTTGCAAGGTAATAGTTGGGTTATACCATCTTGTGCAATGTGTAGGGGAGGGGTAGTTTATTTAATCTTTAATAATCTGTTTAAACTTTACAATCTATTTACACTTCTACATATGTTTCAGTTGAACATGGTATGAATATTGGGAGGGTTGGAATTACCAGTGTTGTTTATATTTCTGATCATCTACCCCATAACTACACCCCTGGGTTTTAGATGAGATTATCAGTGATTTTCTTAAGGCAAATAATTCACACCTTATGACAAAGGTGATGAATGTTGCATGCGATTAGTTTGATACAGATTTGTGAAGAGAGTTCAACCCGCTTTTCAGTCTCACAATTTTACAAGCAACAATTTTGAAATATAAAGTAATCCAGTTCAGGGATGAGCTCAAGGAACTGAATAATCTGATGTAAGCATAAGCAGGCATAATATTCTGTTGCGTAAGTGTGTGAATAATGTATGATTTTAATATTATAATATTTTCTAGCTGATTTATGTTTTACTCCAACTTTTTTTGGTTTAAGCTTAAGC
The DNA here is from genome assembly GCF_019097595.1 of Hemibagrus wyckioides. Taxonomy (NCBI): domain Eukaryota; kingdom Metazoa; phylum Chordata; class Actinopteri; order Siluriformes; family Bagridae; genus Hemibagrus; species Hemibagrus wyckioides. Next base: position 30,644,280 of record NC_080715.1, on the reverse strand, counting down.
GTGAACTTCTGTATTTTCCTATTCCATCACAGAGTTTATTTATTTTTACGTACTCACTTTTTTTTTTTTAAAACTTACTTTACTCTGGAAGTAAATTAGTATCATAACAGGACACTCAGCTGTGACAGCCAGATGGTGTATCATCTGACTTGACATTCCCATCTTTCCGACGTTTGTTTCCTGCCAGAGGTAGTTGTTTTGACCATTGTTTTAACCTGCTACCTTCTCTTCAAACTGCTCTTACAGCTGTGAAATGAAATTCAGGGTTAGAAAAAGTCAGCTACACCCACAACATGTTAATGAGGTACATGACCACATCGGTATGTTCAGCTTGCTTCTCAGTAGAGACTTTAATTACCTTTGGTGAAGTTGGAAAAGTTTCTGATTTACTGACTAAATCTACTTTGATACCTTACCTAATAACCAGGTTTTTTTTTTTTTTTTTTTACCTAATAACCAGTTATTTTTAACATCAACACATTACACACACATTACACACTGACTCCTATATGCAGAATCATCTCTCTTCATTTGTTTTTGTTCCTCTTCTCCCACAACCCAGGAAATATGATAGCCTGTCTCAGCGTGTGCAAAGGAAAAGGCTAATAAGTGGTGAATTTATGTACCACAATAAAACATATACTATCACTTAAAAGTTTGCACCTCACAGCTCATAGAAGGGTTTTCTTCATTATTACAATTTCCAACAACTGGAATAGCACTGAAGTATTGCATTAACACTATGAAAAACAACATAGGCAATTACGCAGTAACCAAACTAAACTTTTTCCTTAAAGCTTTCTTAAAGTTCCCAGATAGATAGACGAAGCTCCTTGCAGCTTCTCCAAAGTTCTATATATAAACTACTTGTTTAGAGGCACAGTTCAAGTTTAAGTAGAAATCACTTGTTTTAAGTAAAAACTTGCTTAAGTAAACATATTTTTAATTCAGAAAAAAGACCTGTATCAGCAACTCGCATGATTCTCAGACCACAACCCCATCACAATTTACTGTCTACTGTCTGTCTTATTTAAGACTATCTGCCCCAATACGTTTGCTCACTTTTGGTTGTTCTGACACCAAAGGTGCATAAAAGAAGTTGATTAACACATCTTGATGAAATAAGGAAAGGAAAGCTGATCTCTCTGATCTATCATTCTGATCTATCATTCAAACCCAAATATCTTTAGTGTATTGCAAGAACAGTAGAATCTGCCTCGCTGTTCCAATACTTTTGGAGGGAAATATATTTGTGACAGGCTTAAAATGCTAATGCAGGTGAAGATTCAGAGCCAGCATAGTAGTCAGTGGACTAAATAACTACTTGGGGGGGGGGGGGGATGTAGCTGCGATGTTAAATAGTTAATGTGATCTAATTTTTAAAACATGAACCAGTGTTTCTGTATCAGATCCTCTTTCTCAGCTTCTCCTTATCAAAAGCATTTATGTAAATGATTTAACTCAAGGCAGCTCATCAGACCTGGAGACTTTAGGTCAGAAAGGGGAACATTTTCAAGACTTTCAAAGATTTAAAATTTTTTGACCCTCTCTGATTTGCAAACCAAAGTGGTGAAATATCTGGTTTTTAGAAAGAAGAATGACTTTATTGTAGCTGCTTCTAATTCAAAACATGCCTTGCTGCTGTGTCTGTGCTGCTAATGAAAAGTGGTAATGTGAAACACAAGTGAGAAGCAAAACTCCTCAGTTTAAACTGTCTCATCTATAGCCATAAACTCCTATGCAAGGATGTTGTTCATAGACATCACTGAATCATCCCACAACAGCTGAGTCTGCTGAGTCTGGTCTTTTGTGACTGGTAGACCCCAGTGCACAAGGATCATCAACTCCACCTCCAGCACCACCCATAAACACACTTAATCTGCTATAAAGTAAAGTTCTAATCAAACTATTAAGTCTGCTGATGACATTACAGTCATGTCAACATTCAGTACATCTACATGCAACCAAATGATCTGATAGTAATTGTATTTCTAGCTCACTCATATTGAAAAGCCTTAAACACCACCTAAACACCTCAATCGATCCACTTGAGTTAAATCCAAATTAAATTTTGGATCTACAGGTCCGGTCTAGATCTGAAATAAGCAAAAATTAATACAAATAGTTAAATAGTTGAAAAAATACCTTGAGAAAATACGCATATGTGCTGTATTTTTGGACTGAATTAATTTGGACTGACGGAAATGACCGCATTTAAACTTACTTAATAATGAGTCCGGCTACAGAGATGAAGGGAACCAGCTCACAGGGGTTTTGGTAGCTCAAGTGGTTAAAGCTCTGGGTTGTTGATTGGAAGATTAGGGTTCCAACACTGCCAAGCTGTCAACGTTGGGCCCTTGAGCAAGGCCCTTCTCCTACTCTAGGGGTGCTGCATCATGGCTGACCCTGTGCTCTGACCCCAACTCTCTAAGGGTGGGATATGCAAAGAGAGAATTTCACTGTGCAGTAATGTAAATGTGACAAATAAAAGCTACATGTTCTTCATGTTCATAATACATGATTTCAGGAGAATTGCATTTTATGTGCTCTTATATACCATACTGTTACGTGTTGCACCATGGTCTGAGAGAAACGGCAATTTATTCCAACGTATACAAGCTATTTTGAGGAATGACCATAAAAACTGACTTGAATTTGATTCAAAATAAGCATTAAAATGCCATTTGTCTTCATTTGGCTTGGTAGATTCCCTACAAATTTTGTGACTGGGTCAGGGTTAGATGAGCAGACTGGCATTGGTTAGCAGAATAAAAGTGGCACAGAAATGTGTAATATAAGTTATAAAATGATGTATAAAATTACAGTGCTTACAATGCTTGGCCAAAGAAATCTACATAGACGTTTTATTCACAGCTCGTAGTCTTTGGTTCATAGACATATACGAAAACAACCTAAAACAAACCAAAAAAAAATCCTGCTATATTTATCTGGACAGATACATTTTATGAAATCATCTTAATGGGTTCTAAAAGGAACATATAACAAAGTTGCCTGTAGGCTATGAAAACATCAATTCATGTTGCTTTTATAGAGCAACTAAAGCAGCAGTTTCCCAAAATAGTTGCAAAGGACAAGCACAGATCATGCATTGTGTTGGATTAAGGTTAGCAAAGCCTGAGGAAAAAAATGGGCGAAAAAAATCAACCCAAAACATTGTACTGCCTCTGAGGATAAAAAATGAAATGAGACCTAACAAATGACGTGTCAACTGGCTAACCAAAACAAAGGAGGGTTCAAGGAGAGCAATAAACTAACACCAACAAGCACAGTGCAACCTGTAGACTTAATAATTCTTCAAGCACAGGTGTTCAAACAACGTCTGGACTTCTTTGTTATCTCCAGGTGTCTATACTATCTTTCACACCCTGCTGCTAGAAAATCCAAAAATCTCACAAAGACAAATCCATAGTTGACTCCTGCCAAAGCGCAATTAACAGTTGCTCAAGAAATCCCCTCTGTGCTGAAGACGCTAATCTCCTCTGCCCATGTTAATTGGATATTTGGTGACAAATTGGGGCAACACACGCAGTACCATATTCCCAGCCTGTAGTTAGTCTACAAACAGATGTCCAAGTGGCTACAGAATAAAGTCACATCTTGTTTAGTTTGTTTGAGCTGCAATCAAGAAATCTAGGGAGCTTTGATTACATAAACTTGGAACATTATGGTCAGATTTTCAAGCTTGTGTAATTGCTTCATTTATCATTATCAGCATGTTTGACACATTTCAGAATTTATTAGGGAAAAGGAAAATACTTGGGTCTTTTGTATCCAGTCCTTATTATTTTGCTGTTGATGATTGTTAATTCAAAGTGAAATTAATCCTGGGTCTGAAGTCTAGTTCACACTAACAAGGGTAAAGTTGCAACCATTTTTGTCTTTCCGTCAACATTAAAATGCCGTCTTTGACCTCTGGAAAATGCAACATTTCAAATCCTCGCTCCAATGTGTATAAATCTGAGAACGCAGTTTTAGTGTTATAGTGTGGATAACGAAAAATGTTTTTTTTTTGTTTTTTTTTTTTTCTTTCTACAAACAAATAATAAAATAAAAAAATAAAATTCAAATGAAATGTATAGATGTTGTACAGTGACATTTTTAGAAAGTCATTAGCACGCCTATCTGGGAACATTCCTAGAATGAAAAGATATTGGTCTTGTTGGATATGTTGTATGGATATTTTCTAGAATACAAGCAACACCGTGACACAAAAAAAAGTGGCTTTTATGTGTGCAAATGATGAAAAGGTTGTGGGTCAGACACCCAGTGTGGATCCTCAACATGATATCTTCTGTATTTTTCCACATTTGACAATAGACTAGACTTTTGGCGGAGGAAATGATAAAAAATTAAGCACTCAAAATTACATCTGCATGTCAGTGCAGACTAAACAACAATCACAAGAACATTTGCACATAAACATTTATGGCATTTGGTGACAACCTTATTACGAAAGAGATGTCAAAGGACATTTGTCTCATTTATACATTCAAGGCAGGTGAGTTATAACGGCCTTGTTTAAGGGCCCAGCTTGGTGGTGCTGGGATTTGAACTTCAGCATCAATATAATAATGACGGCAATTGTTTCCTAATGGCAAATAGTTTCTCATTAGTAAGAAATACCAGTTTAGTCCTGTTACTGCAATGGAATCTGTTACTATTAATTACTATTTGACCACATCACCCCTATCTAATCCACACCACACTGCCTTCCCATAAAAAACACTGCATTGATTATAAAACTTTACTAATGGCCTACAAAGCATTGGATGGTCTTGCATCACAATACCTGAGCAAACTTTATTCTGTGCATCTTTTTGTGATATGCCATGCCTGCTTCGATCAAAAGGTGCAGCCATTTTTTTTTGGTACCTAGAATAATGAACGCTAAAGGCGGAGGCAAAGCCCAACAGTTAAGGAACAGCCTTAGTAATCACACAGTCAGTATTCACAGTGCCAATCTTTTAGTCTAGTCTGAAAGCCTATTTGGTTAGTCAAATATTTTGTTAATAGCTTTCCGTGTAGGTAAAGGCGCCGATCTGAAGGATACATCGGTATCGAGAGTTTGGGGAAAACTGTCTTCATCCCCACTCTCAGGCATTCAAAATTTGGTTTGTTGTCTGTGTTATCTTCTGGCTCTTCTTTGAAGTTGCGCTCTCATAGCTAGAATGATCAGAATTCCTACTTGCACTCTGTACATCTTCTTAAACCATTACAGTGCCTTGCATGGAATGAAAACCTGCACCCACACCTGCTCTTTTCGGATGAGACTGGAAATGATATTGACCTGGTGTCACTAGAAGAGGAAGGATTCAATACTGAATCTGGTTGCTCTTAAGGTTTCTTCCTTATGACATCTCAGGGAGTTTTTACCTTGCCACTGTCAACTCTGGCTTGCACATTAGGAATACATTTATACAGATGTCTGCAAAACTGTGTTGTGACAATGTCCATGAATAAATAAATCTACATTTGAGTTGTAGCAATATATCCCTGCTTAAAACTTCTTAAGTAATTTCTCCCTTCCAGTCCAACACTAGCCTAAAAACACACCTGTGAACCCCTTCTTTCACACCCACAAAGCTTGAACAGTGTGAGAAATGGGGTCATTCCTCTGTTTGGTTCCCTAGCTGGTTGGTGCCTAAGGCACCTGCGTATAGTAGTTCATATCTGGCCATTCATTTTAGATCAGTTTAGGAGAAAGCTCGGGTTTTCTAAGAGAATTGAGGACATTATAGATTTACTCCATGGTGGACCAATGAGGTTGTAAGTCTATTTGTCTACTATCACTTCTTTCACTTTGGGACTCAAATTGACCAAGTCCTCAGCATTTTCCAATGACATCTGTGGGTCATGGTGATATTTAGAAATAAAGGGAAATAATACAGTAATAAAAATATGCAATGTTGGCACTGCTTTTACAATGGTATATATTTTTCCTGGTATATTTTGTATAGTATATATTGAATTAGTAGGTCGGAAGTCATCATGAAGATGTTTATAGTAGGGACTCACTTCTCAGACCATTACTCATCTCTGGTTTTAGACAAATTACCACACATCTTGTAGAAAGTAGACTGATTTTCCAGTGCTTTTAGAGCTAGATTCATCAGGTTGTCAATTTCAGATTGTATTTCAAAGCATATGTGTTTTTCATGCTCAGAGATTTTATGGATATTTACTAATGTACACATTTAGCTTTTGTTTGTTTTCCAATAATGTCTGGAATCGGAATTTTACTCCGGAAATGTGGCAAGACGAGCGCTGAATGCTTGTGTGCACAATGCGTAAAGGCTGCTTCATTTGACTCATTTGATTTTGTAGAAGGGAGGAATAGAATTGAATAGGACATCTGATACCATAGCTGAATCTCTTTGATTTCTTTGTGATTCTTTCTTCAGTTGCAAATTAAGGCTAATTCCTGGGTGTGAGATGTGTAAGTAGCATCAAATGAGTAAATGACATACTTTATGTAGACTCCACTGAAAAGTACTAATTAACACGCATGCGACGTGTAACAGCGAAAATCTTAACATCAAAAATCATTTTTATATCTAGCAAGAAATCCAGACTAGATGTATAAAAGCACACACCAGATGCCGATCATTTAATCACTGATATATTCAGGTTTCTAAACTGGAATTTTTTCAAATAGTTGTTTAATCATTCTTTAAATATAATCTATGTTAGATAGATAGATAGATAGATAGATAGATAGATAGATAGATAGATAGATAGATAGATAGATAGATAGATAGATAGATAGATAGATAGATAGATAGATACTTTATTCACCCCCATATTCCACAACATGACATAGGAAAGAGTGGGATTGTTATATATAAATGTGTGTGTAAAAAAATCTTTTAAAATTTTTTTTACATTTTTTTTTTTTAAATTTTTTATTTGACTGGCATGCATCTTCTCGCTTTTCATCTTCACTGGAACAATATCAAAGCAATCTCACAAATATAAAAATCTACACACCCCTGTTCAAAGAGCAGGATTTTGTGAACTAAACAAATGAAACCAAGATAAATCATGTCATATCTTTTTTTGTCACAGTTAATTCTCTCATATATTTTAGATAAAGAAGGCTCCATATGTATAATGTGCTAGTTATAGCCATGCTGAAGTGGCGAGGGTTAAACATCCTGTCAACAGGAATATGGACTTTATTTGGTCAGCATCTGTTCTGACAAGTTTTCTCGCCCACATGAAAAAAAGCACTTGAACTCTTGACTGGCCGTTCCTCACTCTTCTCCATCCTTATTGTCTCTCTTTCCGTCTTCGACTGGAGAGAAGAGAAGAAAAAGAAAAAAAAGAAAAATTCCCTCATGCCTTCTGTTACAGAAAACTGACAGCTCATTACTTCGGCTGCGATGGAGTTCAATTCTTTGCGAACTATTAATCTATTCTGCCACGTTTACTTCTCTGCAGCTGCCCCTCCTTCCCTCCCTCTCTCCTTTCTTCATTAGCTGGAACAAAAGCATGTAATGCAAAATTTATTAAAGACAATCAAACACTGCTACTCTAGGGCCGTTTAATATTGTTTCCATTATTCACGTCATCATTATTATTATTAACATGCTTTAAACGGGAGATCTTCACATTTGTTTCAAAAAGCCTTTCATCAAGGTGAGTTCTCCTGAGGTCATGGCTTTCAGACAGACAAGGAGAAAACACAGATCCAAACACATCTCAGCACTGATGTAGCTGCCATAACACAGCCAAAACACAACACTGATGAGACCATCCCTCAGACATAATATTGATCAAAACATATCTTTTATTTTGGCCCACGATTCTGACCACCTGCCTTGCTTTATTTATTTATTTATTTATTTATTTAATTATTTTCACCTGTATCTAGTTTGATTCACCCAAACTGTGCTTTATACACTCAGTGGCCACTTTAAAAGGTACATCTGTTCCTGTAAATAATCCATGCAATTATACAGTCAGCCAATCAAAAATTCAAAATGGAAAAAATTCTCTCACTTGCTTAATAAAATGATTTTGTGAGAACATCCAACCCTAAATCCAAAACATTTTTTGTGTTGCTTACACACTTTATATGTAGTGGGCAAGCAAAATTCAGAAAAAGAGGAAGGTAATCAGTAAGCCATGTTCTCCTCTCCTCCTCTTCAGATCTTCTTGAATATCTATCTGGTTCATCTACCCTAATTCCCAATCGCCTGCTTCCTTTTTGCTAGCAATTATGATGGAATTCCCAGTCTGAAGGGCTTTCTATTCCAGTGCTCACTTTACCGTGAGGATATGATGAGAGCAACATTTCTCAACCGAGAAAAGTAGGCATCATTATCTCACGGGTCATGGGAAAAGCTGGAGCATGAGCTCCATAACTGAGGAGAACTGAAGCACGAAGTCACATACCACAGAGACATCTCTCTGTGCCCAGTTCGACCTTGTAGCTGTTTTATATGCGAGTGTATTATGACGGACAGCATTTTGCTAGGAATGCAACTGTAATCATACCAATTTTTAACATTTCCAGACTAAAACGATCATTTCAAATCCCTGTTATTGGTAAATAATGTTATTTTCATTCCATGTAGTGAACAAGCTTATTACTGGTGGATTTTCCAAATGTTTTTGGATTAAAATCACATCTTGCATGATTTTATGTAGCATATCATTTTACATGCACTTTTCAGCTACAATGTTACACAGCTTCAGTTCATGGATGAAAAAACAAAGTAGATTAAATTACATAAACAAGTGTTTTGCTTCACAATAGCTAACAACAGATTTCAGATACACTATATTGCAAAAAGTTTTGGGACACACCTCCAAATCAATGAATTCAGGTGTTGTTTTTCAGGGATTGGGCTTGACCCCTTAGTTTCAGTGAAAGGAACTCTTAATGCTTCAGCTTCATACCAAGACATTTTGGACAATTTCATGCTCCCAACTTTGTGGGAGCAGTTTGGGGATGACCCCTTCCTGTTCCAACATGACTGCACACCAGTGCACAAAGCAAGGTCCATAATGACATGGATGAGTGAGTTTGGTGTGGAGGAACTTGACTGGCCTGCACAGAGTCCTGACCTCAACCCCATAGAACACCTTTGGGATGAAGTAGAGTGGAGACTGCAAGCCAGACCTTCTCGTCCAACATCAGTGCCTGATATGCGCTTCTAGTAGAATGGTCAAAAATTTCCATAAACACACTCCTAAACCTTGTGGAAAGCCTTCCCAGAAGAGCTGAAGCTGTTATAGCTGCAGGGCGGGACAACTTCATATTACATTCATATACATGTAAAGGCAGACGTCCCAAAGCTTTTGGCAACATACTGTAGATCACGTAAGCATACACAAACGCAACCTACACAGAAACTAGAAAAATGGTGTAGCACATTTAAATTATTTCAATTATTCCAATCAATACACTTCATTTTATTCCTCTCTTTCTTTGTTTGTTTTATATCTACTGTCGCATTTCGGTTGTCTACACTCACGTCTAATATCACATCTAATCTGCTACCCTTTACACCCATATCATTAACCTTCAAATGTACATGTATTAACTTTCTCACCCTCCTGGGAAGGACACAATAGATGATCAAATGTCTTTCGACATCAATAAAGTCTCAATGGTCAACCAAAAAAAGGGGGTTAGTGACACTCCTTCCACCCCAAAATATATAGATAAACAGATAAAAATAGTACCATTTTCCTCAAAATTTGAACGTTTGCATTAGACAAATAAGCTAGCTAACCTGGACTAACCATGAGCATTTAGCCCGCCAGGGATTTGCTAACTCATACTGATAATATACAACATTTGTATTTGACTATTTTGACAAAAAAAATCAATCTCTGGTAGGAGTTTTTTTATCTACAGCCAAATTGTGTGGGTCAAAAAGCTTTATAGAATTACACTGGGTTTCTTGTTGTTCTAACCAATTGACCAATGTTATGAAAGAAAGATTGAATTTATTTCATTAATGAGTCCTGAATGTCATTCATTCTGAGATGACACACCGAAGTCTCCTCTTATGACAGGAATCGGAGACATACAAGCAAAACACATGATGGACATGTTTACATGCACAGATTGCTCATTTGCTTAGCATGAGTACAAACACCAAACAAATAAAGTTTGAACGCCCCAAAAAAATCCTTGATATAAAGAAGCAAACTGGTAAAGATGACAGCTCTAATAACAGGTCCGCACAACTGTCACTCAGACTGACGTGTCATGTGAAAAGCCATTTTGCTGTGTAAATCAACTCAAAGGAGTGAGCTGCGGAGTGGCACTGTGGATGGGTGGCACTGAGACACATACAGACAGGTCATTAAAATGATAGACGGATTGAGTCCGAATCAGACTAATATGTGACAAGGGTTTGTGTTCGGAAAATCCTGCACAAAGTACCAGTGAAGTAAAACTTTTTGACCTGGTTTTTAAATCAGTCCAGTAGATAGGACACTATGTTTTATTATATATCTATATCTATATCTATATATATATATATATATATATATATATATATATATATATATATATATATATATATATATATATATATATATATATATATATATATATATATATTTCTGCCAGTAATAGATGTAAGGTAGGTAACGTGTAAAAAAAATCATTACTGTAAGTGAATTGTAATGAGATTAAGGTGTTAGTGTGTGTGGACATGAAGACATCCAAAATCCTTCTTTGCAAGAAATAACAGCACTGAGTCATATCCTTTAATGTCTAACAAGATTGGAGACACTTCTAGAGGGATCTTGGATCCTCCTTCATGCACAACATTTCATGCACCTCTATATTCAATATTCTTTTTGCGCATGTTGACAACAACAAAAAAAGGCATCTTAACAAGCCAAAATTCAGTCCCTCTAGGATTTCACAGAGTTTTTTTTAATGATTGGTGCAGCCAAAAACGCTTGATTTATTATTATTATTATTATTTTTTTTTAAATTTTGTGATGCAACTTGCTAGGGTTTTTTGAAAACTCTACTTGAATGGGTGAAATAGTAAAGACACAAGACATGTTCCATGCACATGAATGTCTGCTATTCGGCAATATTTGAAGACAATTTTAGTTCTTCCTAAAAACAACATAAAAAAAAACAATATCATTTTCTACCAATAGAACCAATATTTCCAAAAATTGACTTTATTTTATTTTATTTGGTTTGCTTTATTGAAAACAAATAATAAGAATTACTAGCTAAATTTAACTTTTGCTGAATTTATTTCTACTTTAAGTTTTTTTTGTAGTAAAGCTTTATTGCATGATCTGAAATGGTCATTATATAGATAGATAGATAGATAGATAGATAGATAGATAGATAGATAGATAGATAGATAGATAGATAGATAGATAGATACTTTATTCATAACAATGGGAAATTTACAATTTACATTACGGCACAGTGGTTTTGCGTTTCTGTGTTCCATCTCTACAGGACAGGCATTCAGAATTTTTTCTATACACTATTACGATATTTAGAAATATTGTTTCTATACACTATACAATATTTCTGGTTGAAAAATAACCTAATTTGGATCAATATTTTATTTTTAAGTCCAATATGGACCAGCCCAGCATGGGGCATTTTAACCCAGGGAGCTTGGTTCAGTCATATTTTCTTCTCAAATAATGATGGCTAGTGCATTTTTCTTGCCTGTCAAGCCAAACTACGTAGTAAAAAACATTATTGGTCATATAATATCCACAGAAATACAATCCATTTTCATTTCTTGCGGTCACAGACATTTCTTTACTTCAGACTTTTTCTAGTTGCTGCTCTATCTCGATAGTCACAGTGGTAAATTTTGCAAAATGAATCTCGACATGTGTGCTTTTGTTCCCTTTCCGGTTCCTGTTCCCAACCCAGAATGCTGAGTTTCCCATTATCAACCTAATTTCGGTCGCACTGTCCCGACGACCTGACCCAACAAGTTCCAAAATCTGAGTTTCTGAATGATAAAAATAACCTAGCATATTCTTTTTTAGAGTTTATGGTGACAGTGTTATGAATTGTATTGTATGTTGCTCATCCCTCTGGAGAGTGTCACTCATGTGGTTATCACACTCTGCTGTCTCACCAACGGTCAGTTCAGCAACATTCATTTCTGTATGTTCAGCAATTAGATAACTGTTTAAAAAAATCAGCAATGAATCTGTGTTTTACCACAAAGTTCAAAATAAAGGTGTTCTTTTTATGTCATTTTAAAGGGACTTTACCTCTAAAAACTGGTAGTAAAGTTCACATTTTCCCACCAAGGCTGCACTTACGATAATAAATACTAATGCAGTTAATAATGTATGTAATAAAAGGTTAGAGTACCTGGCAGGTTACAGTGATAAAATAATAAGTGGATTTGGGATAAGTACACCTTTACAAGCTTGCTGCCATCTAATGTAGGTGGTAATAAAAATTTAATGTCCTGTATAGCCAGGACTTTGCATTGCTAGCCCATAACTAGCTGGTCATGTTGTTAACACAACTAATAAACTTCGACCTGCATATAAAATCATGCATAGAGTGAGAAGAGTTTGAGAAAAAAACATGCGCCACAATCCTACTTGCAGCTTGGCGGCTTAAATGTCACAATCGTTCAATCATTTCCTGCATTGTCTGATGCCCTGAGGTGAATTTTGAGGTCAGGCTGTGAGACTGCATGTGTACTTGTATGTTATCATTTTTTTTTTCTTAATTTCAGTGCCATTTCTAGGAATATTGGAAGTTAAATCTCATGCTGGGCTACAGGTAAAAGCCTGGTAACACTTAAATACAGCTAGTGGAGTGTAAGCAGAGTTCCCATAGTTACACGATGGCTGTACTTAAGGCAGTAGAGAGTGTGTTTAGTTAGTGTATGATAGCATAACTGCAGGCTACAGACGGCTCACCCGGCAAGTGCGGTGCATAATGGTCATGAGGAAACGGTGAGTCCGTGGAGAGAGAGAGAAGAAATAATGAGGGTATAGACGAGGAGAGAAAGAGTACTCCTCAAATGGCCTGAGGGGGAAAAGGACCTTCGTAGGTACTGTACCTCTCTTTCCTTTCTGCCAAGGTGTCTCTAGTCTATTCTCGGAAGAATACCCATGAACATTTCAATCAAGGAGTCTTGTGTTTGATTTGGATCCATACATTTATAACAGATTTCAAATTCGGGACAGCATTTAATCACTCTTACTTAGTCTCACTTCCTTTTTTAAAATGGTATTTTAAATATTAAAAATCTTCCTTCAATTACAATCTCAGAAGCAGTGAGTCTCTTTTTATGGACAATAATACCCTTGCACTGTGATCTCTTGTGCAATAATACCTTTACACTGTGATTTCTCATGTGCAATAACACATACAACACATTTCATGTGCAATAATTCAATAACTGCAACCGTATAGACCTGTCATGTGCAATAACATAGGAGTGTCCACTTTGTTATCCCATAATTGTACTGTTTACTGTTTACATCGCACTGTTGCCCTTCACTGTTATTCTGTATAGTCTTTTAAGTTATATTTTCACAGTTATAGTTTTCTTTCACTGGGACCTTCGGCACTCAGTTTCATTCCCTTTCATATACCACAGGTTCTGAAATGACAATAAACCTTCCTTGATCCTTGAACCTTGATCTCCTAGTGTTCCATATCAACATTCATGAAGTGCAAATTTGTGCCTTTATTAAAAACCAAAAATATCAGCCATCCTTTTTATGATTTCACTGAATGACCCATTACAGCTGGGTTCAGCAAAAAAAAAAAAAAAAAAAAACCTCCATCCAGCATCATACTTCAAGAAATGTTAAGTGAAGTAATGAATTCTTCTGAAGTGGTATAGCTCCATTTTATAATCATTAACAGAGTCCCTGTGCCAGCCTTAAAACCCATAACAATTCATTGGATTGTTCCATGCATTATGCACAGGGATTAGCTGAAAATGGCTGCTCGGGGAGGGGGAGGCAGTGCATTAAGAAAAAAAAAAAAAGGTCTGGAATCAAAAGTGGATTTTTTTTCTTCTAAATGGTTCTCCTGGCTTGTAATATTGCTGGATAAATTCATGGAGAGTTGGAGAGCAGTGTGTGTTTTAAACAAACGCATTACCTCATTACTGGAAGGAGAACAAGGCGTGATGTTCTCTGAAAAGAAATACAGGCTGTTCTGCACGCATTTAGAGTTTTTATTTAAAATGGTACATCTTTCTGAGCCTGTACTATAGCATTAGCCATTTCATGCAGCATTATAATGAGAGAGAGAGAGAGAGAGAGAGATGGATTTTAGCAAAAAACATTTTATAAAATAAAAAGTTATTCCCAGTTTCCATGGAATATTAGGATTAGGAGCACTCGTCATGTTTTCTGTATAAAGTTAAATTATATCTCTCTTCTAATAGGATTTCGAATGATATACAATTAGATTTGTGTGACATAAAGTTACCCATGATAATCTCAGATTCCTGTTTTTGGCTGACCAGAGTGGAACCGGATGTGCTCTTCTACTGTTCTAGCTCATCCATCTCAAGGTTGTGAGATGCTTTTCTGCTCACCATGGTTGTAAAGAGTGATTATTTGTAAATTTCACATTGGGATGAATATCTATCTATCTATTTGAGTTATTGTAATGTTCCTGTCAGTTCAAATCAGTCTGAACATTCTCCTCTGATCTTTTTGCCCACAGCACTGTATGCAAACAGAGATTTTTTTTTTGTTGTACCGTTCATTGTGTAGATGATGTATGTGAGTTTCTGAAACACTGAAACCAGCCCATCTGGCACCAGCATCCATGCCACGTTTAAAGTCACAGAGATTAGACTTTTACACATTCTGATGTTTTATGGGAATTGCAGGAACTTTGTAGCTGGCTGTCTTTAATTACAGTGACTCTAACACTGGCAATCTCACGTAAATCGGCTAAATTGGGTGAAAACTGTACTGTCCAAAACTATCAAGGCTCTGGTACTAAAGCCAGTCTTATCTAAATCATTATGGAGTTCTGGGTATGGACTAAAGTGTAAAAAAAAAAATACATACTGTACAAAAATAAATAAATACTGTGCATTATTCAGTAATTGCAGTAAAACTAATATTGAATTCAATTTATTTGGATAGCACTTTTAACAATGGACATTGTCCCAAAGTAGCTTTACAGAAGTTTAGAGACACAGAAAAAAACAAAAAAAAAACTTTTAAGTTACTATTTATCCCTAATGAGCAAGCCTGAGGTGACGGTGGTGAGGAAAAATTACCTGAGATGATTTGAGGAAGAAACCTTGAGAGGAACCAGGCTCAGAAGGGAACCTCATCCTCCTTTGGGTGAAACTGGACAGTAAATAATGTAAATGTTGTTAATGTCCTTACTTCAATGGCAACCAAGAGCTCTTGAGAAACTATTAGGTCAGTGTAGTTTCTGAGTTCATTATAGACTTATAGAAAGCTGACTGAGGCAAAAGCAGTTCAGAGACGGTGTGATAGTCTCCAAGTGGTTCTGTCCAAGCAGTCCCCTGAGTTACAGGCTGTCCATGAAGATCTATCTACAGCAGCAGCGAGCACCACCAACGATGAGACTCCAACCAGAGGTATAGCATCTGGATGGATCAGGCAGGACTGGAAAGAAGAAGTGGTCATGCTGGAAACTCAGAACACTGGGAGCTCAGGAGTGGAATGTATATCCCAACAGAGAAAGACAGACAGAAAGAGAGAGGGGGGAGGGGCATAGCTAGTAGTTTTGGGTAAAAGACCAGCTTATCTGAGACCAAGACCATAGCCAATGAAGTCAAGACCAAGTATGACAGTGGGGCAAGAGCAAGACCAGACCAGCACCACAAATGTCCATGTTATGATGGCTTAAAGCTTAGAATTACAATTGCTAAGATAGCTTTAGGACTGAAATTGTTTGCAATCTGTTCTGCACTCAGCTCTCCATCAGTGAACAGTCTCTAAGTTTCTTCCTTATATTGTCTCGGTGAGTTTTTCCTCTCCACTGTCACCTCTGGCTCACTCATTATGGACATTTATACATTCAAAATTCATATCCTGTTGGAAATGAGTATATTAGAGAGAAAGTGCAGGTAGGATGATTTGGAGACACAGTGAGAGAGGTGAGATTGAGATGGTTGGGGCATGTGCAGAGGAGGGATATGGGGTTTACTGGGAGAAAAATACTGAGGATGGAGCCACTGGGCAGGAGGAGAGGAGAAAGGCCAAGGAGGAGGATTATGGATGTGGTGAGGGAAGATATGCAGGTGGTTAGTGTGACAGAGGAAGATGGAGAAGACAGATCGAGATAGAGAAAAATGATCCGCTGTAGCAACCCCGAAAATTCTGGAAAACTGCTTTGTGAAAATGTCCATAGTAAAAAGTGCTATACAAATAAAGCTGAATTGAATTGAGTAGAAGAACAGAACCAGATGCTTAGATGGGTTAATTTGCTGGTTGTAGTATCTTCCTAACCTGATGTAAAATTCCCCTTAAAGGAACTACAACAAACTTTGATTTTATCATTTTCTACAAATTAGTACAGGCGATAGAGTACACAGGACTGTCGACACAAATGTCACAAGACCTGAGAAAGAAAATAATTTCTTTACACCAGAAAGATGAAGGCTACAAGAAGATCAGCAAAGCTTTACTTATCAGTCAGAATACTGTAGCAAAAGTGGTACAAAAATTTAAAAAAGATGAAACTGCAACCATCTCACAGAGACGTCCAGGTCATCCATGAAAGTTAACACCTCGACAGGAGTGTCTTCTGATGAGAAGCATTGAAGAAAATTGGCAGGCAAGTGCACTGCAGTTATCTAAAGAAGTAGAAAGCCAAACTGGGGTGACTGTTTCCCATGACACAATACAGTGTACACTGCAGAGGAATGGCATGCATGGGTGCTGTCCATGAAAGAAGCCTCTCCTAAAGCCCAGGCACAAAAAAAGCCCACCTAGAGTTTGCCAGGGCTCATGCTGACAAAGATGAAGACTACTGGAACTCTATACTCTGGAGTAATGAGACCAAGATAAATGTTTCTGGAACTGATGGCTTCAAAACTGTATGGTGTCGCAAAGGTGAGGAATACAAAGAAAAATGGTGTCGGGGAGCTGCATTTCACTGATGGCATCATGAATTCACAGATGTACTGCTCTATACTGAAAGAGAAGACGCTACCACCACTCCGTGCCCTTGGTTGTCGTGCACTTTTTCAACATGACAATGATCCAAAACACACATCTAAGGCCACTGTTGGATTTCTGAAGAAGAACAGGGTGAAAGTGATTTAGTGGCCAAGTATGTCTCCTGATCTGAACCCAGTCGAACACCTATGGGAAATTCTGAAGAGACAAGTTGAGCATATTTTATTAACCTTACTTTCATGTTATAAGTTAAACAGATGTTATATTAAACTTAGTCTTGTCAACATTTTGGAAATTGTTTTTGTGTTCATTGAGATTTTGTTTAAAATGTTACTTTTCAATGGGGGTGTACTCAATTACGCTAAGCACTGTATTTTATACCATTGCACATTGTCTTCGGAGGCTGAGACCGAGAAGAGACAGAATGAATTTACACCCATTGATTTATGGACTCAAGACCAAGACTGGTCTCCGGTACCACAATACTAATATCTAGATATGAGAATATATTATCTGAGACATGTCTACAAGTTCTACAAGTTTAAGTGGGGAAGCTTTATGTCAAAGATTATAGCCATTTACTAATTTACAGAGCTGATCACATCTAGGCTGGTACAGGAATTAAATTGTTACGCCACCACAGAATTATATCATCTGTTCCAACAATATGACTCTCTTCAGTGGCTCATTTCACACTACGGCAGTTCAAAGGAAGGATAGAACCAAAATACTTTAATAAACGCTGCTCTGAGAAACGTGTGCTGAGAATGGCAAAGATGAAGAAGACATATCTTGCTTTGTGACCCTTTCTCATCTGTTCCCTTGAGTGCCATTATCATACTGTTTGTGATGGACAAGACATGTTCTGCCCAGGGGTGACGCTGGCACATCACACAGACAGAGCTGCTCGAAGGATGACAGCTGATGACATTTCCTTGCACAATTAAAATGCCAAGAGGACTAGTGACACAGAGCTAAAAATAATAATGATAAAAAAAAAAAATTCGATCAGCATGGAGGGAAAATAGCGTACCAGAAACATCATTAATGCCAACCTAGAATTTTCATTTATCCTGAAAGTACTGGGTGAAACTGAATAAATGGTAATAATCAGTGTGATGTCTGTGAACGTCCTTTGACAGCCCTTCGCTATTCATCAGTATTCATTTATTTAACACACCTGATTCAACTCATCAGATAATTATGAAGTCCTTTAGAAGATGAATCAGGTGTGCTGAAGTTCACAGTACATTAAAGGAGGCAGTGAATTGAGCAATATCACACGAGCAAGAGTGCCACTACACTGAATAATCCTGATTACCTACAGCACTCGCCCTGCAGCTTTATGCCTATGGCTAGATCACAACACTGCTGATATTCAGTAGAACTACATGATTACAAATTATATTGCTTTTATACAGTTCTATAAACAGGAGTGAGTAGTGTTTTTGACAAAACATGGTAAAAATCTTCAACTGAATTTGACTGTGCTAGAGGAAATAAGGGGTTGGACAATGACACTGAAACACCTGGTTTTAGACCACAATAATTTAGTAATAAGTATGTTATAGAGCTTCCTTTTCTGGCCAATACAGCATGAGTTCATCTTGGGAATGACAGATACAAGTCCTGCACTGTGGTCAGAGGGATTTTGAGCCATTCCTCTTGCAGAAAAGTGGCCAGGTCACTACATGATGCAGATGGAGGAATATTTTTCCTGACTCTCTCCTCCAAAATACTCCAAACCACTCTGTCACCAGTTCTGCTGTGTGTATTGGTGTATCATCATCGTGATACATGGCACCATCTTCAGTGTACAGTGTTTGAAGCAGTGGGTACACACGCCCCTCTAGAATGGTTCAGTAGTTCATGGCAGAGATTAGCCTCTTATCTAGCACAAGTAGTGGGAATACCATGATATTGCAGCCCAAACCATCACTGATCCACCCACATGCTTCACTCTGGGTATGCAACAGATAGATGGTGAGATTCTTTGTAGCTTCTTCACATCAAACTCTCCCAGATGTTGACAGCTAATGTTGGATGTGGTCCGTCTTTCAAGTTATTATGGTTGTTTGCTCTGGATATCTTGGCTCTCGATACACCACAAAGACTCACTGCCCTGACTCACACTGATTTGTGCATTGCCGTTAAAGATATGTTGCCGTCTTTTCTTCCTTACCATCTTCATCTGATGTGCATACCAAATCATGTACACTATTCAACATTGTGTTCAAATTCCACCAAGAAGACGTCCATTTCAATAACCTGGATGATGCAATTATACAAAGCATGGAATGTTGGACACTTCATGCACTTAAAGCTGCGAAGCTTTGCTAATGTAGCAGAGAAGCTGATGAGGATGAGCAATCATTTTCAAAATGGAGACAGCACTCCAGTGAACAAGACATCTTACAAATGCCTTTTAAATTAGGCTAAGTTGTGTGATTTATTTATTTATTTGTTTATTAAATATCTAGTTAGTAAAAAAAATGTTAGTGTTCCATTTGAGACGCAGATATATTGTAAGAAAACGTCTTCATTGGTAGGAGACCTGTGCTTGCAATTTTACCAATCCGTGTAGTTTTCTGTGAAAATAAATAAATAAAGCACTAAAATCTCTGCCAATTGTATCGCGAATCCACCTCATAACAGATACACACAAAGCAAAAGCAAACTTACACACAGGCAACTATGCTAGAAATAAAGAATGATAATTTCAAATGTGTAAGGTTTGAGCTAAGATACGTGAAAATTGCCCTTGTCTTCATTTGGCTTCACACAAGAAATATTACATTTAAATTCTTGCATATATTTGAATGAAGGTCAATTTTGTCCAGAGTGTAAAACTACTAAGTAGCCAAACTAATGTTTCTGTCTTCTCCTAAATATGAGGATCCATCATGGAGCCACAAAAGCGTTAGTGGATCATGAACAATTAAACGCTAATAAACAAACTATGCAAAATATCTGATGAAATAAATGGGAAAAAATGAAGGAAGTATGCCTTGTCAAGTGGACAGAAGTGCACACAATCTGAGGTCCAGCTCATTATTTGCATGTTAAACAGACCTCATCAACTTCACAATAACACGTTCATACATACGATAATTACTGAGGTTAAGGGCGTTATAAATAAAACAAAAGCCTGGCTCTTTGATTAGGAAGATAGAATTCGATTAAAAATGATTCATTTCAGGTTTGAGGTGCATGAGCATGGCACTGCATAGTAAATAACGTTGCCTGACAAAGGACCTGTTTATCATACGGGTGTAAACAACCGACAACAACAACCTGACAAAAGTTTAGGGGTCAGGTGGAAAAGGGCAGAACGTTATGCTAATTAGGATGTTAGGAGTATTGCAAAGTGCCAAGACAGTTGAATTACTGTCTGTTTAACGGCTCACGCTGGAAAGCAGGGTTGAAAACATTTCAACTACAGGTCAGGGTTCTGAAAATATATGAAAGTAATGTAGAAAAAGGGATCAGGGCTTTTCCTGCGGACAAAATCTGAGCCTACTGTTGTGTTTACTACTTCACAAAACTGATGATAAAGAAATCTCAGTGCTAGGATAACAATACTTTGAGGCAAAATGTGTGTGTGTGTGTGTGTGTGTGTGTGCAAATAAGAAACAGGGATTCATTCAAATATCTTAAACAATTCATATATTTTGTCACGAAGCAGACTCACAGAGGTTGGAGGCAAACATAGAGCTAGTTTTATAGCTAGGTAGGTTTAATAATAATAATAATAATAATAATAATAATAATAATAATAATAATAATAATAATAACAGTCACAAAATACATACAAAAGTGAAGTGGAACAAACAGAAAAATAGCAATAAAAGAAATAAAAACTGTCACAAAAAAAATCACAAAATTAGAAACACTCAAAAGTACTGGAACATGCAAAAATATAGGAACATACAAAATGGAACAGTTGGTGTTACTTGATCTTAGTGCAGCTTTTGACACTAATGACCATAGTATTTTCTTGATAGGCTAGAAAATGTTACTACATTAATAGGCTAGAAAAGCATACTAAGGTTATGTTCAGTGTTCCACAAGGTTCCTTCTTAGGCCCACTGCTTTTCTCCTTATGTATACTACCCCGTATGCAATTATTTGTAAACATGGTATTAGCTTCTAATGTTGTGCTGATGACACACTGCTAAGTCAGCTAAGTATTTCAGCTAAGTCAGATGAGAGACACCAGCTTATTAAGATTGAAGAATGTGTAAAGGACATTAGACAGTGGATGTTTACTAACTTCCTCCTCCTCAACTCTGCCATGACATACGTGCTTGTACTAGGACCACATGCAGCCAGAAGTAAGCTTTCTGATTACAGAGTAAATCTGGATGGTCTTTCTGTTTCATGTTCAGCAGTAAAAGATAGTTGTGTGATTATTGACTCCAGACTATCATTTGAAGCTCATCTAGGGTAATCTTCTTTCATCTCAGACATTTTGCTAAGATAAAAAAATATGATGTCATTTCAGGATGCAGAATACTAGTTCATGCTTTTGTTACCTCTGGGTTGGATTATTGTGATGCCTTACTGTCTGGATGTTCCAGTAGGAGCAGAAACAAGCTCCAGTTAGTCCAGAATGCAGCAGCTAGTGTCCTAACTAGAACCAGAAGATATGAACACATCACTCCAATCTTAGCCACACTACATTGGCTCCCAGTCAAATTTCACACTGATTATAAAATACTATTACTGACCTATAAAGCACTGAATGGTCTTGCGCTACAGTACCTGAGTGATCTTTTGTTTTTTTATGATCTGCCACGCCTACTTTGATCAAAAGGTGCAGGTTATTTGGTAGTACCTCAAGTACCAAAGGCTATAGCAGGGGGGCAGAGCTTTTTCTTACAAATCCCACAGTCATGGAACAGACGCAGTCTCAGTGTTTAAGTCTAGGCTGAAAACACATTTGTTTAGTCAAGCTTTCATTGTATAGTTTTTCTTAGGTAAAGGAGCAGATCTGGAAGGTTATGGGCATAGAATGTTTGGTGTACTGGGATGTTTGGATACTGTTGCCTTACCACCCTCGCAAGTCGCTCAGGTTTGCTGACTGTGAAGTGGTTTGGATGCTTTATGTGCTAGGAAGCCTTCATGTCTGTCACCTTCTGGCTCTCCCTTTTAGTTACGTTGACATAGCTAGTCTTGATGGAGGGCCTGCCTGCACTTTACACATAATCTACATTGACTTTAACCATCACATGATTACTAGCATTCCTAATATTTCTCTCTCTCTCTCTCTCTCTGTTGAGCTACCACTCCCAAGCTCCCAGTTTTCTAAGTTTCCAGTGTGACCGCTTCTTCTTTCCAGACCCATCCTGACACCCTACCCCTGGTTGGAGTCTTGTCGCTTAGTGGTGCACTCTGCTGGGGATAGAGTTGCGTGGACAGCCAGTGACCCATGGGACTGGCGTGGAGAGAACCACTTAGCCATTGTGTTGGTCAGCTTTATTCTCAGGTCTTCATCAGTGAACATTATTGTTACATCTAGTGTTGCGCTTACCTATTAGTTGGACAGGAGCTCTTGGTTGCACAATTCCACTTGACTACACTTGTTCATGAATTTATCATTTATTGTCCTGTGTCTCTCATTTAGGATGGTTTCCATTCTGAGCCTGGTTCCTCTCAAGGTTTCTTCTTCATATCATCTCAGGGAGTTTTTCCGTGCCAATGTCGCCTCAGACTTACTCATTAGGGATAAAATATACATTTAATTTTAAACTTAATAATTTTTTTCTGTTTCTACACTTCTGTAAAGCTGCTTTGAGACATTGTCCATTGTTAAAAGAGCTATACAAATAATTTGAACTGAATAATGCAAAAAAGCAGGGATCAGAAAAGTGGTATCAGAGGGAATCAGAGACAAAATCCGAAAAACAGGCCCAGTTCAATAACCGGAACCACAGCAGAATACTCATGGTTTAGGAACGTCACAGATCAAAAGGACAGAATGTATACCTTCAAAGAGAAACTGCAATGAAAGTGCTTTAAAGGCTGAAAAAAAGTGTTATTTTTATCTGGTGTTATTTTTAACATTAAGCTTTTTTCTTCAAAAGATACTACTAATATTCAGTATTGTTAATTGTATTACTATAGCAATAATACTAACAATATTTTTTAAGTTATACACAAAGCATTACAGCAATAAGCAATCAATTTTTTAGTAATTATTTTCACTGTTGTCAAAAATGAATCATTTTAAGTCTAAATTCATTATTTAAGTCATTATTCTAGATCTCCTGATGTACCATGGTTAATGATTATGACTTTATTCACCCTCTGTGGCCTTATTCTGGTACACAGAAGAAGAGCATACTGTTGTGGTTAAAGATTTGTAGAACAAATCAGAACAAAGATATTTTTAACTCCTAAATAATTCTTTAAAATACATTTTTCCATCGAAAGTGGTGAACGGGATTATTTTGGAAGCAGTCAGTAGCGGCACTGAAGCAATAACAGAGCTCTGACACTATTCATCATCCACACACACACACACACACACACACACAGTGCCATATAAATACATACATACTGTATGTGTGTGTTCAGACTCTGCGTAAGGAATAAAACACTTGGGGTCATGCTATTATAGGAAAATGAACAATGACCTGTCACAATGATAAGTTACTGTTAATACCCTGAAATTGATTATTTTCCCCAAAGCATCATGTCCAGACTTTTTTTCTTAAATTTCTCATACACCAATGCAATTTGCCAGTGATTATGATTTTCAAATGTATTGAAGAACAGCATCGGAGAATGTTGTACATTTAACCCTTTAACTGTATGGGGTGGTGGTAGCTCAAGTGGTTAAGGCTCTGAGCTGTTGAGGGTAAGATCAGTGTTCAAGCCTCAGCACTGCCAAGCTGCCATTGTTGGCCATATGTGAAGAAATATATATATATATATATATATATATATATACATGGAGTCTCCTTCCATAAACTGCACTATTTTCATACGGAAAACATATATTATAGAATGATTATACAGAACCTCCAGGATTTCATGGTTTTGTAGTCACAGAAATGTACACAAAATGAGCTCTGATCAGGTATAACATTGTGAGCAGTGAGAGGTGAAGTGAATAACACAGATGATCTCCTCATCATGGCACCTGTTAGTGGGTGGGATATATTAGGCAGCAAGTGAACATTTTGTCCTCAAAGTTGTTGTGTTGGAAAAATGGACAAGCGTAAGGATTTGAGTGAGTTTGATGAAGGGCCAAATTGTGATGGCTAGAAGAGCTAGAACAGCTCTTGTGGATTGTTCCCGTGCTGCAGTGGTCAGTATCTATCAAAAGTGGTCCAAGGAAGGAACAGTGGTGACCCGTCGACAGGGTCATGGGTGGCCAAGGCTCAATGATGCATGAGGGGAGCGAAGGCTGGCTCGTGTGATCCAATCTACCAGATGAGCTACTGTTGCTCAAATTGCTGAAGTTAATGCTGGTTCTGATAGAAAGGTGTCAGAATACACAGTGCATGATGGGTCATGCAAGTATATATATATATATATATATATATATATATATATATATATATATATATATATATATATATATACATGAACAAACTCCTAATACCTGTCACTTGAATTAGAGTCTCCACTGCTGTCTGAGCTGCTGTTAAAATAGACTAATCATCAATTTCTAAACAATAAGTGTTCAGAATTCAAGCGCACCGTTTTATAACATATGTAATTTTATACATTCTGAATGAAATAAATTGGCTAGCATTAATACACACTGATTCTCCTCCATGTTTATACCCATTACATTTGCAATCAAATATATTTGTGAGACTTTACATTCCATTTTTCTCCTTTGTCTTCTTCTTCTTGTCTGCTTCTGATTATTGGAAGGTCTTGTTTGATGTGTAGAAGTTGAGCAATGGTGGATCTACAATCATCTAGGCAAGAGAACACTATTCTCAAAACGAATAAAGCAAAGCCATAGATAGAGTGAAATATTGCCTTGTATTCCGCAACTAAAAAAATAAGTGCTTCTTCTTCACCCGTCCAAACTCAGCACTTTCTTTGCAAAACTCAGCGGAGTGATTTCTGTCATCATCGATACTTTCACTTTCACAATTCATCATTTATAAAGAGATTCTGGAGGACTGCAGGCAGTGAATGTTCATCAGCCTGACACAGGAAGCCTTACTGCCTATTGTGCAAGGTGTTGAAGGTTTCTTGCATCACAACCAAGGGGAAGACTTATTCAATGATTTTTCGACAGCACGACAGTTGACGTGTGCTTTTTCCTCCTTGTTCTTCCTGAGGCTAATGCAAATGACATGCGCATCTACACTGAACTTGCAGTGCTTAAATCATCTTATATCCAACTAAAGAAAGGGCTTTGAACTGTAAGCTGACACATTCTCCCAGTTTCTTATAAATAAATTTCACATACGTTCCTTCATCAATTTGAACTATGAGGAAAATATTAGTAATGCTTTTTATTTTGGAATAAAATACATTACCCAGTTATCAAAGATGAACTGTTTGAGAAACGAAAATGATGTAAATTATCTTGATATAATGTATAAACTACCATGTTTTTGCATCATTCATTTAATTATGTTCTCTTGACATAGAATTGTTCTCTAGGACATAGATGCAGATCAAATTACAGCTTAGATTAAATTTATGCAGAAATGCTGAGGGTTCATAAACTTTCTAGCAGCATTATGTATGACTTGGATGGATGTGGTGAGAATGATCTCCCTAATCACCTGGGTTGAAAATCACCTGAACCTTCTATAAATAACTAAAGCTTTTTGGCTATAAGTTTCTAATATCTGATACTGTATTGAATGATTGCAGAGCCTTAAATCTGAAATTCAAACAATGAAACAAAACACAAATTACTTTGCTGAGGATCATTGATTGTTTCAAATAAAAGATGCTGTGTATAACGTTATTAATGTTAATGAAGCTAATTATAACAGTGCCTGATTAGAATCGTGAATAAATTCCGGTAAGAGGAGAAATTATGCCATGTTTGTCCGAAATATAATCAGTCAAATGAAGTGTTCAACGAATGAATATTATGTAAAATGTGTAACTAACTAAAATATATTCTTTGGCCAAAATACCCCTGCTAGTAGTCAGAGGGTTGCAATTAGCAGTAAATCTTCATTTGAAGCTGAAACTGAACCTACAGTAGGTTTTTCAGTAGGTCCTTTAGAAGCTCTTGACAGTCGACTGTTGATGAAGAATAAAAGCTTTGAGGAATATAATTTGCGACACATTGCATTAATCAGTTCTTGATAGTATATACAGACTACTGGCCCTTGCTGTATAGTCCCTTTCCTTTTTATAGCATTCTCAGTCGTGCCTTTATTAAGGAAACAATGTGGAAGCTCATCTGTCTGCTCTGCTTTCTTTCTCTAGCCATGCTGAAAGCACGACCTCGCTCACTCAGCCCGTAATTACCCGTTTCCCTTTATTTATGGTTCTGTGTAGTTCAAAAGGAAGAACAAAAGCAGCAATTGTGCAATCTGACCATGTCTATAGAGCCGTCTTGTGTATGCTTACATTTCGCACCATTTGTCACACTCCATAGGTTCAGATCCTATCATAGTAACATAAGGCAAAGAGAACATGAGAAAAATAGTTTTTAAAAGAACTTTTATGCATTAAAGGAAAAATTCTAAAATGAAAAACTGGTTGTGCCAGCTTTAGCAGGACCCAGATGCTGCTGAGAATTTCAGAGATAAGTGTTTCACATCACATTCAGGAATTCTGGCCCACTCTTATTTGCTTTAATTCAGCCACATAAATTTGAGGTTTTTCGAAGATGAATTGCTCATTTAAGGTCTTGCCACAGCTTCTCATTTGGGTTAAATTCAGGACTTCAATTGGGCCACATCAGATCATGACTGGACATCCTCCTAAATGTTTTGTGCTAGAGAGCAAAATTTATGGTTATGACAGTATCACTGTGCTATTACATGCACTATGCCAATTTCACAATAATTACAATATTAACGTTAATATAATACCATGTGCAATATCATATTACGTGCAATATGTTCTTAGTTCTCTAGCACCTTTCCTGTACTTTTGTATAAATTTTGTATATATAGAATATTTAATTTATATTTATTTCTCTTGTAATCTGAAACAGTCTCTGGGAAAAGAATTTCCTTCAGGATTAATAAAGTTCTTATCTTATCTTATCTTATCTTATCTTATCTTATCTTATCTTATCTTATCTTATCTTATCTTATCTTATCTTATCTTATCTTATCTTAGTTATTTCAAGAAAAGCAGCAAAGCATTCCATACCATCACACAACCACCACATTGTTTTACTGTATGCGTCTTTATTTTCTCCAAATTGTTTACTTGCTTTGATTATCTTATGTTATATTTTGTTTAGATGATTTAATGTGTGACAAATATGCCACAAACCAGGAAATACCTTAGAATTTCCTGTAACATTGTGTGTGAGATACACATTGATTGTGACTGTCATGAGGGGGGATAAGTCACTATTTAGGAATAAAATCGAATGATTTACTTGTTTATTCTGTCAACAGCTTTATTTTCAGGCAAGTGCACAAAGCTCTGAAGGTACCTCTGAAGGTTAACATGCTTTGAATGTTGCACACTAATTATTTGTTAATTGACTCCAAATTAACTGATAGAATTTAACATTCAGCAGCATGGGTCATTTGTGCAGTTTCTACTATAGCAATAAATAAATTGTCTTGTAGACAATTATAACTGGATATACATGCTTTTGATCAATTTTTCTGGGCATTTGAACATTTCCATCTTTAAAATGGTTACAATATACATTGAATATATGTCTAGGTTTTTGTATGATGCCGAGATTATCATCTTAAATAACTGTGACACCTTTTTCCCTGTCCCGTAGGCATGGCTGAATCACTAAAGAAACTCTTTAAGTGTTGCTACATTTTTTTTGCTTGGGGAACAATAATCTCAATATTGTGGAACATGAGTGACGACAAATGCAGCTAGCAGACGGTCAGTTTAACCTGCTTGTTTGATCCCTGGATTGTTACAGATTATCTAAACCCAGCTAAGTTGATTGTACTTAAACCATTTGAGGCAATCACTTGCCTCAAATGGTTTAAGTAATCGACAGTAGAAAAAATTAATTTGTTTAAGTAGAGTCAACTTAAATGTAAAACAGTCCAAAAGTAATATTTATAGTCCTATACACTCAATTACTTTAAGTAATCGACAGTAGAAAAATTAATTTGTTTAAGTAGAGTCAACTTAATATTTTAAGTCAAATATACTTAAAACCATATTTGTACTAAAATAATTGGGATAGAAAAATTCCACTTTTTTTTGTGAATGACCACACAATGCAGTACATTTTTATTTTTTATTTTATTGAAACATATTACAAAGTAACAACAAACAAATAAGCTTTAAACAGCTTTAAATGACAAGAACAGTTATATGACCAAAATGCCTTTTTACCACCAGGTAATTGATTGTGAGAGAAAATGTCTGCAGCAAAATATAAGAATAGACTGTAGTTCTTATATTTTGCTGCCGACATTTTCTCTCATAATCACTTTGAAACACCCTAAAACTACCTTTCTTTGTTTTAGCAAATTGAACAACGTGTGTATTGTTATGAAACAAATTCCTCATATA
Organism: Hemibagrus wyckioides; assembly: GCF_019097595.1. Lineage (NCBI taxonomy): Eukaryota > Metazoa > Chordata > Actinopteri > Siluriformes > Bagridae > Hemibagrus > Hemibagrus wyckioides. Next base: position 30,615,468 of record NC_080715.1, on the reverse strand, counting down.
ACAACATAGTTTTCTAAAAGTTTGCTCAGTGAATAAATTTCGAGTTTGGAAAATAAAAACACATTTTAACAACACTTACTGTACCATGTAGCAGCATATAAGTGCATGAGACCTCTCAGTGCAGTCTAATTGTGCCACACAACAAAGCAGGCACTGTTAGTATTAATAACAACTGTGCAGTCATCACAAAAGTGTCTTACACTCCAAGCTCATTTTTCTGCTTTTGAATCTTGGATGATAACTGCCTTAAACTTTAAGTGGCACAATATGTTACAACATTCAACATGAAACCATTTTGTTTACAGCAGGGGTTCCCAAACCAGGTCCTCAAGTCCCACTGCCCTGCTTGTTTTCCAACTAACCCTGCCCTGCACACTGCTGATTACCTGGATTGGGTGTGTTCAGTCAGGCATGGTATTTGGAAAACAAGCAGGACTTTGGGCCTTGAGGACCAGAGTTTGGGTACCCTTGGTTTACAGGAACTTTTTTTTTTTTTTTTTGGAATGTAAATCTGCTTGACCTGCTAAATACACAAACTACAACTTTCTAAAATGTGTCCTCTGTTACAACAATTTCAGTTCTAGTTAAACAAACATTTTGAACAATCACATATATTACAAGAAAAACATTAGAAACATATTACAAAATGAGCAACAGCAAGAATATGTGAAATTGTGCCATGATCATAGATGTCTTACACTGCAAGATCATTCTTCTGCTTTTGAACCTTTGGTGGTAGCTCACCTTGACCTACGTTTAGCATTACCTGCTGAATAAAGAGAAAAGTGTTTTTCATGCACTTTGGGTACTCCAAGTGGAGTGCATAAGTAAAGCCAAACAGGAGGCACATAGCTTGAGGCAGGTTGCTGAGTGCATCCATTACAAGGCTGCCCTCTAGGATAATTCCTACTCTTGAGGGGTTCAGTTGTGGTGAGGCTGGGCTTGTGGCTCTGTTGTCCTCATAGCAGAGAATTCCCACTGGAATGTCCAAGGATTCTCCATCATTAAGATTCTTCGTTGTGTGAGAGACAAGACAATAAAGAGGATATTTAGGTAAACTGCAATTTGTCTATATATGACTATATGCTATTATGTCTTTAGTTTGCTTTTTATAATTCACTGTGGTTTTATTTTTTGTAATGTTATGTAAACAGACCCTTTGATTTTTCTTTTACATAATTTATGCAGTAATGTATTACATCTTGGTAAAAGGAAAGGCACATTTTTAGAAAAATCAAGTTAAAATAAACTTAAATTCAATGAAACATCTTCATAAATGCTAATTGTCATTACCCACCTTCCCAAATAATTAAAAACAACTGATTATTAACAATTGATAATTAAAATAAAGTTACTCACAAAGCTGCTCTTGAAGAACATAGATGCATCATCCCCAAGAATGACTGGAAGTCCCCTCAGGACAAGACATCTAGTGGCTGTTGTCTCAGTGCTCTACAAGGAGGTATAGCACACACTTATATGTAGAACAAATAAACATATTTTCTTTCTTTACTTTCGTGGTATATCTCCATGCAGAGCCTTGGCTTTATTTGTCCAGTTGAGTTTTTTGCCTCTGACATTTACACTTCTATTAGTTTGTTATGGAGAGAATGTGTTTTCGTAATATGGATGAACCGACTATCAATATTATTACAACAAAAAACAGAAATATCAACCCACCTTTGTCTGTTGTAGTAGCACCGCTAACTGCTGGCCAATCTGACCTGTCTTCCTCTCGAAGATTTCCATCAAGTTTGGACACAACTCATCAAGCACACCAAAGAATTTTTCTTTAAGATTTCTTCCAACAACCCTGTTAAACTTCAAGTAAACCTGAAAAATACAAAACAAGCCACATTTTTGCATACAGACAAAGTTACTTAGAACACAAACGAATCTCTCTTAACCTGTTGTCCAATTATGTATTGTATGTATTTTTTAACTTGTAAGACAAGTTAAAAAAAAAAAAGACATTTTAGGAGGAAACGTCCACAAACCTGGCTTTCTGTGAAAAGGGCTGGCCAGCGTTGGACCATCTGGCTAATGTCAGGCTTATCCTTTACAACCTCATCTCTTCTAAGGGCAAAAGTGATGTTCATGTTTTTTCTAATAAGGGAATCATTTGGGTTTTTCTTTTGCATTTCGTTGACCATGACCTCTCAAACAGCTTCAAGACTAGCTCCATCCATTCCCTCTGGAAAGTCTGGTAGGTAATTTATTTCCCCTTTCCTTGGTTTCTTTATATTTTTGTGTGTAGGCTCTCCATCAGCATTGTTTTTTCCACGTTTACCACCATTAACTGTGACATCAGGCCGTCCCAGCTGCCGCATTTTGGTTCTGTAATTGCCCATTTTAAACTTAAGACTGTTCTTCCATCCCTGACAGCCAGATGATGAACCTTGTTCTTTAAGACATGGGTGTTCTACTACCAAGGCTTTTGCAACAGCTTCAAAGTCCTCATTTGTTGGGTAGGCTTTATAGCCATAGATTGTCTCCGCCAATTTCTCAAGGATGTCATGCTTCATCTCCTTTGTCATTTTGAGGTAAGTTCCATCACGAAGATACATCAGGTTGCCATGGCGTAGTCTGTATTCCACATCTACAGAAAATTTTGGAATGTCAAATACCTCAGGCCACTCTCTGTGGCTCTCCAGGGATGAAGTAGACAAGATCTCTGTGTCAGCCTGGCTGCTTGCCTCACTGCTTATTTCACATTGTGGCACTGGGATGAGGTCAAGGACAGGAATAATTTGGATGGTTGGTTTCTCTGGGAGATCAGAAATGTCTGTTAAGTTACACAGCGCATTGTTGAATTCAGGGTCCTCATACTGTAAAGTGCAGCTGTAATCAGCTCCAACTGATCTCAACTGATCCAGTCAATTATGTCATCAACTGTATTTGGATGAGGTGTCATCGTCATCTTTCTTATGTCCCCCTCACAAACAATAACTTTCATGGTCAGTTTCTGTTGTGTATCCATCTGAGGAAGAAAGAAACATTGACAGTTTTAGCAAATAACAAATCGCTTGAGAGTTACCATAAGCTTCCGTTGAACTTTGTATGCTGACAGTGGGAAGACATCCTTCAAATCAGACAACTTAACCACACATATAGAGGGGCCATCAGTGTAGCAAAGCTGGTAGGACCGAAAGTGCTCTTGGTACCATGCTGTCATTTTTTGCAAACAAACATAATGTCTGGGTTAGCTGCAACAATTTGTGTAATCTGACCAAATTCAGGGAGACCTGAACAGGAACCAATACAGAGCATCATGTCTGTGTTATACTTGATTCTTTCGATGCAGACAGATGATGCAACAAGTACTGACCCAAGAGTGGTTATGTTTTGAGGGAGTACACTCTGAACATCACTAGGAAAAGATGTGACCAAAACCATTGCTAGCTTTGTCATCTCAACTGCTGGTCTGAAAAATGAGCTACAGTCCAAATAGTAACTTTCTGGTGTTTAGTAGCAAGTGTCATTGCCACATTTTTAAAATTCTGGGACTCTCGGATTGCTCTTTTGAAGAACCTATGCTTACCCTCAAAGCGCATAGTCCAAACATCAGTCAAAGGACCAAATTTCTTTATGAGGTCAGAGTAATGTTCCACAAAGTGATGTTTTGGCCGTAACCTGAAACTTGGAAATGTTGACTGCAGCAGCTCTCTGTGCTCTGCTAACTTGCAGTCCAGGAAACAGAGTGTCTCATCTGTATGTTTAGGTGCCACAACAAGCTCCACAATATCTTTGAGAAGCATGAGAATTTCCCATGTGTTGTCTCCCTCAGGGACACAGTGACCAATGAAAAGTGGAAGCAGCCTGATGACAGACCAGTTCTCATGGCCATTTCCACCAATGGTCCCTTTGGATGAAAATCCTTTTCCAATCGTCTGAGGCTGATCATTCTTGTCAGTAAATGTGTAATTAAAAGATCTGATGGCATGATTTAGCATATCTAGAGTAAAATACTTCTTGGTAATCAGGTCTGACAGACACAGAGACACGTCAACTGGGACAATGCCTTCAAAGACATCATGTAAAATGTCGGGAGGATAACCTGTGACCACATGGAAGTGTTTCAGACTTTCAGTAAGAGGACATGCTCCTCTTACCCCAGAGTTTTGACTTAAGTGTGGGTCTTTTATCACCTCTTGCACATGCCTGTCATGACAGGTTTTATCTCGGAGTTGGAAGAAACAAGAATGTACCTCTTGTAGCTGGACGTCACTTGTGGATGCCATACAGACTCTGCAAAATTTGTTCACTGCGAAGCTCTCATGGAATCCTGCAAGTGAACGGGCAGCAAGGTTATCAGCTGCTACAAACAAGACTGTTCCTTTCACACTTGCACCTCGCTGTTCTACATAAATGCCATGCTGTCCTAATGATACAAGGTCATGAATAAGAGGTGTTGCAGAGTAAAGCAAGCTGGATAGAGTTTAGTGTTGACCTATATTTTGCAGGTATATTAGCAACAACCCAGTATACTGCACACATTTTATGTTTCTGCTTTGATGTTCCCAAAGGGTTGGCTACTTCAAAGTCATCCAGATAAAGTATGAGTGCAATTGTGAACTCATCCACAGAAAGAAGGCGATTTTCCTTGAAGTGCTCTCCATCGGCATAGGATCTGTATTCATGTGGAACATGCACCTTTTCTGACAATGCTTTATCTAAAATGTCAGTTTTGTTTAACAGTTTCTGTAGCATGTGCTGTATGGGAACATATACAACTGTTTTTGTGCCTTTCTCAACAACATATTCTATAGGCATTACCAGGGGAAACTGATTCCACACATAGGCTGCTCTCCTTTTTACAGTTCTTAGAGATCCACGTTTGCCACACAATGATGTCATCACATTACTTTCTGACACAGCACAGATAATCTCTTTTACAACTAATTGACCCACATTTGGATAATATTTCTTAAGTACTGCCCTGACATTACTGTGCAGTAGTGGTTGTGACAGGCCATGTATTTGGCAAAGGTGTTGTATCACTTCTTGTACAGCACTCTCTGGGATATGCAGAATAGTTTGCATTTTCAATAACAGAGCTGCAAGATTGTGTTCAAGCTGTTTTCCTAAAACACAAAGATCATTGTCGCTGGCTTCTTCACTGACCTCTAGATCTTCTGTGTCAGAAGTTGTCAGTTGCTCTTGTTCAACCTGACTTTCATGGGCTACTTTATCACAAGCATCACTAGCAATTCTGACAATGATTTCAGACTTGGAATTCTTAAAAGTATGCTCTCTGTGTATTTTACATTTGTGTGCATTGAAAGTGGAGTATACACTACTCTGAAAATTACAGCCTTTATATGGACAATCAACTTTGAGGTTTACTTTTAAGTGTGTGCGGAGTTGAGCAAAGTATTCAGTTTCAGTGCAGGGCTCAAGAAACTCACATGACAAACAGCGAAACTTAATTTACAAATCAGTCTGCGGTTGATTCATGGTTCTCGTGTGAAAGCGGGATAAATGAGTATGGAATGCACTGAGAGACTTGAATGTACACAGACATTCCTGATGCAAGCAGGGAAAGGGCTCAATTCTTGCATAAGTTCCATGTTTTAGCCTATAATGTTTAAAATGTTGTGCTCTCTTCTCACAGATAACAGGGCAGTACTTGCATTTCCAAAGCACTGTAATGTGTCTTTGAACAAAAAACAGTAGGGCAATAAATGAGACTAATATTAAAAGTGGGCATGAAATATAAAAAAGACAATGCTGCTTTTGTATGTATTGGAGTCAACCTCAAATTTACATATATTCAGATGTACACATATTTCTAACTAAAGTTTCAACTGTTTCTAGTTTGGAGTACTTAAACACAGAAAACAACTGACCAAGTTCACCAAGAAAATGGCCTCTTCGTTACTGCAGTCACCTGTCGTTTAAAATAGTCTAAACTTGTGAAAAACAGAAATATGCAAATGCTGTTTTTTTCAAATGCATGTTATTGCAGTTAAGTTCCAGGCAGAAAACATATTTTCTAAGGAGAAGGTAAATTATAGAAAAGACCAAATTAAGAAAAAGGTGCAATTTTCTCAATATCCTCCAACAAACAAGCCCAGACTAGTTTTGAATATTGAGCCAATCAGCTGCAACAGGGGTGTGGCCTTAGGTAAAACTTAATAGTTTTTAAGTTTTTTAAACTTACAAAATTGAGTACACCTAGTAATTGTTTCATGTACCCATACTGTTTAAGTAATGCAATAAAAACTAATTTTTTAAAAGTGATATTTACTCAAATTGTTTGCATAGAAACAACTTTTGGGTTAACAGTGTGTTCTGAGACTCTGTGCTATACTGCCCTCAAATCTGTTTCTATTATCTATAAAGGCCATTGTTTTTGGAGCACCGCCTGGACATCCTGCAGTTCAGTGAGCATAACCTGCTGTAAACTACATAGGGCCAGAGCATATTACTCCATCAGACATCACCATGCTAATTTACTGACCTTTACAATATTATTCTGAGGACACTGACTGACTAAGGCATATATCATTAGCTACATTGAAAAAACACTAGCTTTGAGACCCTAAACTTTCTCTATGATGAGACTCCATGATTACTTGTTATTCACAGCACCCTGGGTCTCAGTATACACCTAACCAATGCTGCTGGACCCTAAAGGCCTAGCTAATTTTTACATCTCCTATAACCAGAGCTCATTTAGGTTTTCAATGAGGAGAGAAAACCTGCTGAAGCACAGCAGAGTGCTGCTCCCATAGGTGAGCCTTAGCATTAGCTTTGGCTTTGTGACTATGCCGCTGAGACATCGCTCATTTGCCCCACTTTGAGGGCTCTAATGCTGGGGAATTGCTAACTCTGCCTAAGGAATCTTGTCCTTTACCTTCAGAAACTACACTGCTCTTACTCTCACTAGTCCTCTCTAGGGTCTGGATATGCAGCTCTTTTCTTTGTCAGGATGCTAACAAACACTTATCACAGGTAAAACTATTACTAATGACAGAGGAAGAATGACTAAACATCCTGCACACTGGACAAATGGAATGTTTGCCATAATTAGTGTTTATAATCGTCCTTCTTAGATGAATATTGGCTAAATAGAGGATAAATATTATTTTAAAAAGATCCAATGTGGATGGCCTCCACTTGTTATCTTTACATGGACAAAAAGCGTTCTTTGAAAAGACTAATTCGGTCGATGAAAAATAATAAGTAAAAAGTATAATTTAATCTCTGATACAGGCAAGAATCTTGCAGCAAACGATTCGAAACCAGGAACTACATAACAGGGACTCTTACTACTACTACTGATGCTACTACTAATACTACTACTATGATTCCTCCTCCTTCTCCTACTGCTACTACCATTACTACTACTACTGATACTACTGATGTTACTACTATTACTCCTTCTCTAAGATAAGATAAGATAAGATAAGATAAACTTAAAAGATAAACTTTATTGATCCAACAGTGGGGAAATTCAATTGTCACAGCAGTTCAACAGACAGTTAACATGCAGGTATTTAATCTAAAGATAGAAAGAAAGAAAGAAATTTAGGAAGACATAGTAAAAGAAAAGAAAATTATTTAAAATTATAAAAGAAAATAAATAAATAAAAAATATTGCACAATACAAATAGTAATAAACTAATAGCAATACAAATAGTAAGAGAAAGATTATATAAAGTTATAAAATATAAAAAATTATAGAATATTGCACATTGGAACAACACAGTAATGCAATGTTGTAAAGTCTGACAGCCACTGGTATGAATGACCTGCGGTAGCGCTTCTTCCTACACTGTAGCAGTCTGCTGCTGAAGGAGCTACACAGGATCTCCACAGTCCCATACAGGGACTCTACTACTCTACTATTCTTATTCTACTGCTCCTCTTACTACTACTACTACTACTGAAACCACTACTTTTACTCCATTTCCTCCTCCTAATCCTTCTTCTACTACTACTACTACTACTACTACTACTAAATTCTACTCTCAACTCCTCCTATAATCCTCCTAATACAAGCGCCACCACCACCACTACTACTACTGATATTTTTTCCTTCTACTACCACTCCTACTATTATTACTACTAAGACTATTACTCCTACAACTGCAGCTTCTACTACTGCTACTACTAGAAATTCGTCTGCTCCTCCTCCTCCTTCTCCTCCTCCTACTACTACTAGTGCTGCTACTCCTCTGTCTTTTCCCACTACTACTACTACTACTACTCCTGCTATTATTACTACTACTCCTATTGCTACTCCTCCTCCTTTTTGAACTACTACTACTCCTATTCCTCATCCTCATCCTCTTCCCCCTACTACTACTCCTACTACTTCTGTTAATACTGCTTCTATGACTACTATGACTGCTATTTCTTCTCCTCTACAATCTGTACTACTTCTTTTGCACACTTACTATGCACAATGCATGAAATCATACAGATACAGGTCAATCAATTCAGTTAATTTTCACATCAAATATCAGAATGAATAAAAAATGTGATATCTGTGACTTGGCATGGTTGGTGGTAGCAGATCTGCTAGTTTCAGCATTTCAGAAACTGTTGATCTCCTGGAATTTTCACACACAGGTGAATCAATGTTCCTATTAATCTGGACAGTGAGTGTATAAGTCTAAATCTTGTACACCGAATAACAGTCTGCACTACAATCTTCTGCACAGTTGTCCCTGATGTACACCACTTGCTTCAACTTTTTAATTAGTGGGCCATTCATCGGTTGGCTGAGGAGTATTAGAGCGAGATATGCACGGCATCCCTGAGTCTGAGAAACACTCATTCTTGGACTCTTTGCTCCCACTTGACATTTTTATTGCTGCTGTTTTTGCTGTTTTACAGGAATTTTATTCTGGCTCTGAACTTTTTCATTAAAGCGAAGTATTCTGGAGCTGTATGATGAGAAAATTAATAATTACCGGAATACACATGTTTAGGTTAAGCACCTACACGTTAGACACATACATAACATTGCGAGGACCTTCGATTATATGATATACTAAACAATGTTGTATAAAGTACCCAAAAGCCATACTTGAGTAAAAGTACAGGTATTTTGTTAGAAAATGACTCAAGTAATTAAAGTCAACCATTATAATTCTACTTGAGTAAAAGTCTTAAGGTATCTGAAATAAACTGTACTTAAGTATCAAAAGTAGTATTTTCATGAATGTATTCAAGTATGGAAAGTAAAAGTAGAAGTAAATTAATAAAAAAGCAAGACTTTAAACATTTGGAGAATTATGAATTTTATTCTGTATTGCTTTCTTTCTTAAACTTCTCAATAAGTGTACCACCAAAAAATAAGACTTGCATGAAAGAAAGAAGAGGCCTTTAGAACTGTATTTAATGAAGTGTACAGTATCAGTGTTTCCATACATGTGCGCTTGTAACTAAGGCCATGTCCACACATACCCGGGGATTTTTCTCTGTGTTTTGGCCTTTTGTCCACATGCTAATGCAGTTTGAGGTCATTGAAAATGGAGCTTTTGGAAAACTCCATCCAAAGTGAAGATTTTCCAAAACTCTCCGTTTTCAGTGATGTAGCGTGGACAGGGGAAACGGAGGGGAAACTGGTCTCCGTGATTTGACGTCAGATTTGTTTATTAAGATATTTTGTGCAATAGCAGACTTACGTAAATCACTGACTGTGTTAACGTTGTTTACTGGACTTTTTATCTCACTGCTGCTGCATACAAAACTCCGACAACGCACACAGCGATGGCGGTTTTGGACGAGACCCGGTTGGACTTCTACATTGAAATTTTCGCATGTCAAGGGCATCGCTTTCATGCGACGCGCCATTGTTGTTAAACTACCGGAACCGGTAATAAAGTTTTGTCTAGGCTTCTGATTGGCTAGGCATGCTCCTGACAGCACTTAACAGGGCGTTTTGCGTTTTCATGTTTTTAACACGTAGGTCGTGTGGACAGAATTTAAAAAAAACATGAAGTTGAAAAATCTCAGTTTTTAAAAATACCCAGCTAGGTATGGACATAGCCTAAAGTCATCACTAACCACAAACTTCCTTTACCGCAAATTTGGACACAAGTTTTTTTTTGTAGTAGGTAACGAAAATGCCGAACAGAAAATGTATCTGCGTAAAAGTATAGAATTTGTTTCAAAAAAGTAGTGAAGTAAAAGTAAAAGTTGACAGAAATATAAAAACTCAAGTAAAGTACAAAATTTTACTTCGTTACATTACATCACTGATACTAAATTTAAGCCTGAATCTTATCTCATCCTCAGTAACGAAAAGGAAACCTGATGCTCTTTTTGTTTTAATAAAGAAAACTATTCTAAAAAAAATTCTATTCTTCTGGAGACATTCGGTCCCCACCAACAAACACATACACACACCGTATAAATGCTCACCCACATCACATCAGAGGTTAGACTAATGTGCGACCTAATTACTTTCAGTACTTTGTGTTAGTGCTGTAATTAAAATAAATCAGTCAAATCCCATTATACCCAAGGAATGAAATCATAAAATCATCTCATATACATTAATTCCACGTTCACACTCTTTTTATACTATAAACTAATATTATAATGCTCTTATAAACAAAGGTGCTCACTGAGAGCTTTTTTTTTAAAATAAAAACAGCAGTGACATGCTAATGAGATAGTGTCATCTCTTGCTGGTATGTTTTGCACTCATGGAAATGAATGCTGAATCAAGCAAACTCTCTGATGTTCAGATAAACTTGCAATTTTTTTTGCAAATGACCAGATTTTTTTTTCCTGGTTGTGACCAGGTTTTCTGCAGATTTGGGTCAAGATGCTTTGTGTGACATCATCACAATCCAAATTCTCCTATTCATGTGCGTGGAACATGAGCACAGCTAACAAAGAGAAATATTATATATGTATGAAAAAAAAAAGTTGCATCATAAAGCAGCAAATTCAAGCATTCTTGGTTGCAACAATCACAAAAAAATCTGCAAAATCCTGGAGGGACAGATCTACACTAGCATTCTAGTTAGTACTTGCATACTAGACGTTCCAGCTAAACTATGATACTAATTCTAGCTGTGAAAGTAAATCATGTGTTTATATTAATACACTGCCCAGGTAAAGCCAGAATCAACCCTGAACTACATTACCCATCAGCCCCGGCACAACACATGCCAACTCATGTCATCTCATGTCCCCATTGAACACTGTTCTGTGTTACCCTTAATCAGCTTCCCTGCTGGTCCTGGTTTCTGTATATTTCATTGTCAAGCATTTTGTCATTGGTGTGTGTTTGTGTCATTGTGTCTTCACAGTCCGCTTGTTTGTGCTTTATATCCAGTGTTGGTTCATGGATCTTGTCCTACATTTTAGTTTGTATTTGTGTTGCACTGTTTAAATAAAATCTGCATTTACATCAATTCGTGACACACTCTCTCTAATGTGTTTCTATAGCAACAAAAACTCTTTTAATTCACTTAGTCTTGAATCATCAATTTAAACTCATAACAAACAGCTTACTGGTGTTACAACAACAATAAGCATCTAAATGTTGGAAAGAGTCTCCAGTGTCAGTATGTTGTGATAGGTAGGAAGATTTCTACCCTGTTAATCTATTAGGACAGATGGCATTAAGAAGAAGGAAAACAAGAGGCTGGTGAGGGGATTTATTTTTATATCTTCTACAACTTAAGTGATTAACAGGAACTAACCTGTTTTGGAAACATTCCCCACTATTAAATAGAACCATGTGTAGATTATAGACTACAGTATATACGTGTATCACTGGTGAATTGCATTGGTTTAAGGGGAATAAAGCACTTCCGCATACACTCGTACAGCATGTTAGTCAATTTCTGACTGGTTACAGTAAGTGTATTTTGTTTTATTAACATGTATTACTCTATCCTGTAGCCGCAGCCATACTATCAGGCTCCAGTTGAGGAACCTATGCTGTAAATGAATAAAGGAGTGTTTATAATTTCATTTTTTTAAAAAAAAATCAGTCTCATGATCAAACATGTTGTTTTTCCATAATACCCAGCATATTTGTAAAAAGTCCACCCTTCCTCAACATGCCGTTGACCCCGTTCTGATTTTACAAGCTGAAACACTGACGACATTTCTAATCCTGACAACTTGACATGAGGCATTAAACAGGATTTCAAGGAGCTGAAACAAATCCCCTCCCACAACAAGTTCAAAAAGAAGAAGAAAGCAATAAAACGAGAGACACGGTAGTCTGTAGTGCAGCATTACATCACTAAGTGGGTAAATTAGTCACATTAAATAGAAGTGTATTAATCATGACAACTACAAATAAAAAAAAAAAAAAAAAAAACCTCTTGGTTAAGCTGAATATCCTATAGATCTCATCTATCTCTCGCTGAATATCCTACAGATCTCTCTGCATCATTAGCGTAAATGTATTCAACTTGTTTCACACTTTTTAAGTGCCACCATATCAAATTCTACCTTTCTACCCTTTGCCGTGTTACATGATCTCTATTCAAGCCTTTGAGACACATTTCAAGCTACGGCTCTTCTGTGCATTTGAGACCACATAACGAGTTGGAAAGGCTTCGGAAATGACCAGATTCTGTCATTAACTGTCCCCTTCTGTCTTTTTTTCGCAGACCATGAGCGTGAAACATAACCCTCTCTATCTGTTAAATCAGGCCACCGGGGATCAGGCTTTGTCAATGATTTTTCCTCAGTTGACGTTGAAAGTGCTCATTAAGGCTATAAATGCACACGGCTAGCTGGAAATAGGTTAATTAGATGGTATCACAGCAACAGATGATCCCACAAAAGCAGTAATCATCCTAATTACGTTGCTTCTGGCCTGCGAATTACAAGCCTTATAGAGTGCCGTGCACTGTTTTAGGCTTGACTTAAAGCACAGATCAAATAATCCTGCTGGCTTTTACTTTACGGCTAGCAAAGCCAGCCCTTATTCTTCATTAAACACAATTAGCATGATGTGGGAGATTAGTTGAACTGAAGTGAGAACAAATATCATCCCCAAACTGTCCAGTCTGGATTCTTTGGTTTTATTGGTCGGTTTATTGGTCGGCGAAGACTGGTGTAGCATATGAACAAATTAATTTGCAAATCAAAAGTAAAATCAGATTCATGAAAATCGCGTATGTTTTGAAAAACGAAAGAATTTGTTCACCCCATGCTTTTCTCTACATAAATAAATAAAGTCCTCATAAGTCTTTCAAAATAAGAGCTCCAGAAGCTGAAGAATAAGTATTCACCCCCTTCTCTTGCAGCAGTTAGAGATTTAAGTTGTCTCTGATGTGAATCTCTCAGCTTTTCACTCAAAACTTCTCACTCCAGTTCTGTAAAATCAGATGGAGAATGCTGCAGAAAAGTGATTTTCAGTTAAGTCCACAGATTTCTCATGAAGATTTTCATATGGGCTTTGACATTTCAAAATACAAACCTTTTTCCAAGCCTTTATTATGGTTTTTACCCCGTGTTTGTGTCATTGTCCTGTTGGAAAACATATATGTTTGCATATCAGGCTAATTGGAACAGGCTCTTCTCAGCTATTTGCTTGATCTATGTTGCCTGTGATGCCAACAAGCTTTCCAGTTCCTTCAGCTGAAAGCAACCCTAGATCATGATGCTACCACCACCTTG